>NC_064263.1:4545454-4848484 GCF_003254725.2 Canis lupus dingo | reverse complement strand
GTAGTATGATAAAGCAAGTTTAGAGATGACAATGTTTGATAAGGGATTTTGGAAATCCCTTTTGAGAAAGTTGCATCCTAACTGAGATCTGAAATCATTAGAGAGTCACTGTGCAGGAAAATGAAATTCCAGGGAGAGGAAAAAGCAAGTGTAAAGATGTGAGGTGGAAATGAGCTTGATATGTTTAAGGAGCTGAAGATCGGTGAGGCTGGAGACTAGTGAGCAAGTGAGAGAATGATAGGAAAGAAGTTCTATCATTATGCAGTGGTTATTGGATACAGGATTTTATAACTCTTTGTAGAAAATTTGGATTTCATTTTTAGTGCAATGGGGGAAAAACAATGTTTTCACTTAATGGTGACATGGTCAGATTTATCTTGTTAAAATTATCACTTTGGCCGATTGGGGAAATGTACTATAAGAGGGCAAGAGTGAAGACAGGGAAGACCAGCTATCCTTTAGTCCGTGTTGTTCAGGTAAGAACACTGGGGATTTCTGCTAAGATGACAGTCATGGAGATGGAAAAAACACTAATTTGGGATATATTTTGATGGTAGGATTTACAGGACTTTCTGATTGATTAGATTAGGGTTTGAGAGAAAGAGAAGTTTCCAGAATGACTATTAGGCTTTTGATCTGAGTACCTGGGTTATGATAGTGGTGCTATTTTTACTGAGGTGGAAAATATGATGGAGTGAGATGGGTTTACAGAAAAATAAAAAAATTTTGCCTTGGACTTTTAAGTTACAGAAGTGAGAAATGTCAAGGGAACATCATTATGTATGAGCTTGGAAACAGAGGTGAGGTTAGAGTTGCAAATATTTGGAGTTTTCAGCATATACATGATAATCAAAACCAGTGAGGAGGGGGATGAGATCACCTAAGAAAAGAAAATTGAAAAGTGGAAGATTTCAAAGATTAGAGATGTAGTGGAGGGGACCCAGCCAGTAGAACTGAGAAGGAATGGCTAGAAAGAGAGCAGGGAGGTGAACGAGTGTAGCACCAAGAGGAGGTGCTTCATGAAGGAAGCTGAGTTTGGGGGAATTGAGGGCAGAATTGCGACCATTCATTTGGTAATAATGAGACTGTATGTAACTTTAGAAGAGACTTTTATACAAAGTAGGAGGACTGGGGGCCCGAGAGAGGCATAGATAGTAAAGAAGTAGAGGTGGGAGGCGGGGCAAGACGGCGGAAGAGTAGGGTCCCCAAGTCACCTGTCCCCACCAAATTACCTAGATAACCTTCCAATCATCCTGAAAACCTACGAATTCAGGCTGAGATGTAAAGAGAGAACAGCTGGAAGGCTACAGTGAGAAGAGTTCGCGCTTCCATCAAGGTAGGAAGACGGGGGAAAAGAAATAAAGGAACAAAGGCCTCCAAGGGGGAGGGGCCCGCGAGGAGCCGGGCTGAGGCCGGGGCGAGTGTCCCCAGGACAGGAGAGCCCCGTCCCGGAGGAGCAGGAGCTGCACCGACCTTCCCGGGGGAAAGGGGCTCGCGGGGAGGTGGAGCAGGACCCAGGAGGGCGGGGATGCCCTCGGGCTCCCGGGGACACTAACAGGCACCTGCGCCCCGGGAGAGCGCCCCGAGCTCCCTAAGGGCTGCAGCGCGCACGGCGGGACCCGGAGCAGCTCGGGGGGCTCGGGGGCGGCTCCGCGGAGGGGGCTGCGGGGCGGGAGCAGCTCGGGGGGCTCGGGGGCGGCTCCGCGGAGGGGGCTGCGGGGCGGGAGCAGCTCGGGGGGCTCGGGGGCGGCTCCGCGGAGGGGGCTGCGGGGGGGAGCAGCTCGGGGGGCCTCGGGGGCGGCTCCGCGGAGGGGGCTGCGGGGGGGAGCAGCTCGGGGGGCTCGAGGGCGGCTCCGCGGAGGGGGCAGCGGGGCGGGAGCAGCTCGGGGGTGTTCGGGCGGCTGCTCCGCGGAGGGGGCTGCAGGGCGGGAGCGCGAATCCACCAGCGCAGGCCCCAGAGCACAGGGCGCTGGGACACAGCCCAGGATCTGGCCTCCCCCGGGACAGGCAGAGGCCGGGAGGGCCCAGGACAGCGAGGACGCTCCTGCCCCAGCTGAGCAGATCAGCGGCCCCGCCCGGAGCCTCCAGGCCCTGCAGACGGAGTTCCTGCCGGAGCTACTGCGGGGGCTGACTCCAGGGCTGCAGAGCTGGCCCCGCCACTGCGGTTGTTCCTCCTGGGGCCTCACGGGGTAAACAACCCCCACTGAGCCCTGCACCAGGCAGGGGCACAGCAGCTCCCCCAAGTGCTAACACCTGAAAATCAGCACAACAGGCCCCTCCCCCAGAAGACCAGCTAGACGGACAGGGGAAAAGCAAATTATTGACCAAGCAGCACTGGAAAGTTCCAGGGGAAGTCGAGGGATTTACAGTATACAGAATCAGAGGATACTCCCCTTGTTTTTTGTTTTTTGATTTGTTTGCTTCCCCACTCACCCCTTTTTCTTTTTCTTCTCTTTTCTTTCCTTTTTCTTTTCTTTTCTTTTCTTTTTTTCTTCTTTCTCTTCTCTCTTTTTCTCCTTTTCCCAATACAACTTGTTTTTGGCCACTCTGCACTGAGCAAAATGACTAGAAGGAAAAACCTCACCTCAAAAGAAAGAATCAGAAACAGTCCCCTCTCCCACAGAGTTACAAAATCTGGATTACAATTCAATGTCAGAAAGCCAGTTCAGAAGCACTATTATACAGCTACTGGTGGCTCTAGATAAAAGCATAAAGGACTCAAGAGACTTCATGACTGCAGAATTTAGAGCTAATCAGGCCAAAATTAAAAATCAATTGAATGAGATGCAATCCAAACTAGAGGTCCTAACGATGAGGGTTAACGAGGTGAAAGAACGAGTGAGTGACATAGAAGACAAGTTGATGGCAAAAAGGGAAACTGACGAAAAAAGAGACAATTAAAAGATCATGAGGATAGATTAAGGGAAATAAATGACAGCCTGAAGAAGAAAAATCTATGTTTAATTGGGGTTCCGGAGGGCGCCGAAAGGGACAGAGGTCCAGAATATGTATTTGAACAAATCCTAGCTGAAAACTGTCCTAATCTGGGAAGGGAAACAGGCATTCAGATCCAGGAAATAGAGAGATCCCCCCCTAAAATTATTAAAAACTGCTCAACACCTCGACATTTAATAGTGAAGCTTGCAAATTCCAAAAATAAAGAGAAGATCCTTAAAGCATCCAGAGACAAGAAATCTCTAACTTTTATGGGGAGAAATATTAGATTAACAGCAGATGTCTCCACAGAGACCTGGCAGGCCAGAAAGGGCTGGCAGGATATATTCAGAGCCCTAAAAAGAAGAACCTGCAGCCAAGAATACTTTATCCAGCAAGGCTCTCATTCAAAATGGAAGGAGAGATAAAGAGTTTCCAAGATAGGCAGGAACTGAAAGAATATGTGGCCACCAAACCAGCTCTGCAAGAAATTTTAAGGGGGACTCTTAAAATTCTCCTTTAAGAAGAAGTCCAATGGAACAATCCAGAAAAACAGGGACTGAATAGGTATCATGATGACACTAAACTCATGTCTTTCAGTAGTGACTCTGAGCATGAATGGGTTTAATGCCCCAATCCAAAGGCATAGGGTTTCAGACTGGATAAAAAAGCAGAACCCATCTATTTGCTGTCTACAAGAGACTCATTTTAGACCTAAGGACACCTACAGCCTGAAAATAAAAGGTTGGAGAACCATTTACCATTCGAATGGTCCTCAAAAGAAAGCAGGGGTAGCCATCCTTATATCAGATAGACTAAAATTTATCCCAGAGACTATAGTGAGAGATGAAGAGGGACACTATATCATACTTAAAGGATCTATCCAAGAAGAGGACTTAACAATCCTCAATATATATGCCCCGAATGTGGGAGCTGCCAAATATATCAATCAATTAATAACCAAAGTTAAGACATACTTAGATAATAATACACTTATACTTGGTGACTTCATTCTAGCGTTGTCTACACTCGATAGGTCTTCTAAGCACAACATCCCCCAAAAAACAAGAGCTTTAAATGATGCACTGGACCAGATGGATTTCACAGTTATCTATAGAACTTTACATCCAAATGCAACTGAATATACATTCTTCTCAAGTGCACATGGAACTTTCTCCAGAATGGACCACATACTGGGTCACAAATCGGGTCTTAACCAATACCAAAAGATTGGGATCGTCCCCTGCATATTCTCAGACCATAATGCCTTGAAATTAGAACTAAATCACAATAAGTTTGGAAGGATTTCAAACACGTGGAGATTAAGGACCATCCTGCTAAAAGATGAAAGGGTCAACCAGGAAATTAAGGAAGAATTAAAAAGATTCATGGAAACTAATGAGAATGAAGATACAACCGTTCAAAATCTTTGGGATGCAGCAAAAGCAGTCCTGAGAGGGAAATACATCGCAATACAAGCATCCATTCAAAAACTGGAAAGAACTCAAATACAAAAGCTAACTTTACACCTAAAGGAGCTGGAGAAAAAACAGCAAATAGATCCTACACCCAGCAGAAGAAGAGAGTTAATAAAGATTCGAGCAGAACTCAACGAAATCGAGACCAGAAGAACTGTGGAACAGATCAACAGAACCAGGAGTTGGTTCTTTGAAAGAATTAATAAGATAGATAAACCATTAGCTAGCCTTATTAAAAAGAAGAGAGAGAAGACTCAAATTAATAAAATCATGAATGAGAAAGGAGAGATCACTACCAACACCAAGGAAATACTAACGATTTTAAAAACATATTATGAACAGCTATACGCCAATAAATTAGGCAATCTAGAAGAAATGGACGCATTCCTGGAAAGCCACAAACTGCCAAAACTGGAACTGGAAGAAATAGAAAACCTGAACAGGCCAATAACCAGGGAGGAAATTGAAGCAGTCATCAAAAACCTCCCAAGACAGAACAGTCCAGGGTCAGATGGCTTCCCAAGGGAATTCTAGCAAACGTTTAAAGAAGATACCATACCTATTCTACTAAAGCTGTTCGGAAAGATAAAAAGAGATGGAGTACTTCCAAATTCGTTCTAGGAGGCCAGCATCACCTTAATTCCAAAACCAGACAAAGACCCCACCAAAAAGGATAATTACAGACCAATATCCCTGATGAACATGGATGCAAAAATTCTCAACAAGATATTAGCCAATATGATACAATACGTTAAAAAGATTATTCACCATGACCAAGTAGGATTTATCCCCGGGACACAAGGCTGGTTCAACACTCATAAAACAATCAATGTGATTCATCATATCAGCAAGAGAAAAACCAAGAACCATTTGATCCTCTCAATAGATGCAGAGAAAGCATTTGACAAAATACAGCATCCATTCCTGATCAAAACTCTTCAGAGTGTAGGGATAGAGTGAACATTCCTCAACATCTTAAAAGCCATCTACGAAAAGTCCACAGCAAATATCATTCTCAATGGGGAAGCACTGGGAGTCTTTCCCCTAAGATCAGGAACAAGACAGGGATGTCCACTCTCACCACTGCTTTTCAACATAGTACTGGAAGTCCTAGCCTCAGCAATCAGACAACAAAAAGACATTAAAGGCATTCAAATTGGCAAAGAAGAAGTCAAAGTCTCCCTCTCTGCAGATGACATGATACATGATACTGTACGTAGAAAACCCAAAAGCCTCCACCCCAAGATTGCTAGAACTCATACAGCAATTCGGTAGCGTGGCAGGATACAAAATCAATGCCCAGAAGTCAGTGGCATTTCTATACACTAACAATGAGACTAAAGAAAGAGAAATTAAGGAGTCAATCCCATTTACAATTGCACCCAAAAGCATAAGATCCCTAGGAATAAACCTCACCAAAAAGGTAAAGGATCTACACCCTAAAAACTATACAACGCTTCGGAAAGAAATTGAGGAAGACACAAAGAGATGGAAAAATATTCCATCCTCATGGATTGGCAGAATTAATATCGTGAAACTGTCAATATTACCCAGGGCAATTTACACGTTTAATGCAATCCCTATCAAAATACCATGGACTTTCTTCAGAGAGTTAGAACAAATTATTTTGATTTGTGTGGAATCAGAAAAGACCCCGAATAGCCAGGGGAATTTTAAAAAAGAAAACCATAGCTGGGGGCATCACAATGCCAGATTTCAGGTTGTACTACAAAGCCGTGGTCATCAAGACAGTGTGGTACTGGCACAAAAACAGACTCATAGATCAATGGAACAGAATAGAGAATCCAGATGTGGACCCTCAACTTTATGGTCAACTAATATTCGACAAAGGAGGAAGATTGGTAACACTGGAAATAAGACACTCTTCAATAAATGGTGCTGGGAAAATTGGACATCCGCGTGCAGAAGAATGAAACTAGACCACTCTCTTACACCAGACACAAAGATAAACTCAAAATGGATGAAAGATCTTAATGTGAGACAAGATTCCATCAAAATCCTAGAGGAGAACACAGGCAACACCCTTTTTGAACTTGGCCACAGTAACTTCTTACAAGATTGCATGAAGGCAAAAGAAACAAAAGCAAAAATGAACTATTGGGACTTCATCAAGTAAGAAGCTTTTGCACAGCAAAAGAAACAGTCAACAGAACTAAAAGACAACCTACAGGATGGGAGAAGGTATTTGCAAATGACCTATCAGATAAAGGGCTAGTTTCCAAGATCTATAAAGAACTTATTAAACTCAACTGCAAAGAAACAAACAATCCAATCATGAAATGGGCAAAAGACATGAACAGAAATCTCACAGAGGAAGACATAGACATGGCCAATACGCACATGAGAAAATGCTCCACATCACTGGCCATCAGGGAAATACAAATCAAAACCACAATGAGAGACCACCTCACACCAGTGAGAATGAGGAAAATTAACAAGGCAGGAAACCACAAATGTTGGAGAGGATGCGGAGAAAAGGGAACCCTCTTGCACTGTTGGTGGGAATGTGAACTGGTGCAGCCACTCTGGAAAACTGTGTGGAGGTTCCTCAAAGAACAGACCTGCCCTAAGACCCAGCAATTGCACTGCTGGGGATTCACCCCAAAGGTGCAGATGCGGTGGAATGCGGGGACACTTGCACCCCGATGTTCATAGCAGCAACGTCTACAATAGGCAAACGGCGGGAGGAGCCTCGGGGTCCATCGAGAGATGAATGGATAAAGAAGATGTGGTTTATGTATACAATGGGATATTCCTCAGCCATTAGAAACGACAAATACCCACCATTTGCTTCGACGTGGATGGAACTGGAGGGTATTTTGCTGAGTGAAATAAGTCAATCGGAGAAGGACAAACATTATATGGTCTCATTTATTTGGGGAATATAAAAAATAGTGAAAGGGAATAAAGGGGAAAATAGAAAAAATGTGTGGGAAATATCAGAAAGGGAGACAGAACATGAAGACTCCTAACTCTGGGAAAGAAACTAGTGGTGGTGGAAGGGGAGGTGGGTAGGGGGTGGGGGTGACTGGGTGGTGGGCACTGAGGTGGGCAGTTGATGGGATGAGCACTGGGTGTTATTCTGTATGTTGGCAAATTGAACACCAATAAAAAATAAATTTATAAAAAAAAAAAAAAGAAGAGGTGGTCGGTATAGGTAACACTCTCCTAACTTTTTCTGGAGGGGATGGGTGTTGGGAAATGGGCCTTCTCAGAAAGCTACAGGAAGCTTTCTTGTTTTTCTTTTTTAGGATGGGAAATTGGGTTAATTGAAGGAAGTACATCTAAGAAAGTGAGAGGACATGGCATGTAGAGGACATGGATGATGTTCCTTTGATAGGAAGAGGGTACAGGGTGTGGAGGGCTTAGATGAGGTAGCCTGCTAGATTTGGGGGGGTGGGAGGTGGTGGAGTTCCCATGGGATATTTTTCAGGGACATGTAAGGCAAATTTGAAGCCTGGTTTAGGGGTGAGGTTTTGAGGAGAGAAGAGTAGGGGAAAAATATGAAATTGTCTCAGAGAGTAGAAAAGCAAACTAATGTATGAAAAGTAGAAGGATTGCCGTGCAGTGAACATCTATGAGTTTGTGATCATCAATGTTAAGTGAAACCAGTAAGCATAGTCATGTGAGTAAGTTAAAGATCTCTGTACCCTTAAAAACATTCTGTTTGAAAATAAATCTGGGGCCCTTGAGTGGCTCAGTCAGTTAAGTGTGTGCTTTTGGCTCAGGTCATGACCCCAGGTTCCTGGGATCCAGCCCCACATTGGCTCCCTGCTCAGTGGGGAGCCTGCGTCTCCCTCTGCCTCTGCTGTCTTCTCGTGCTCTCTCTTACTATCTCAAAAAAATGAATAAAATACAAATAAAATGCCAACAGCTAAACAAACATTTGTCCATAGGTCTATATACTGTGTAAAATTTGAAAATAAAATGCGGGCATCTATTCTATTGCTTATTTTTACCATGCTTACCAGTAACATATTAGTTATGCATAATACAATTTTATTACAATTATTAAATGTGGTAAAACTAAAAGTACTTGAGAAAGAAATATTTTTAAGTGAATGTATTGGAATTCCCCCTGCCTATGTATAGCTAGCCCCTCTTAAGTGCATTCAGAAATAAAGTAGTGATTTTCATACTTTAGTCGAATTATTCTTAAACCAATTAATAGTATTTAAAAGTTGATGGATTTTATCGTATATTCAAAAGAATATATCATGAGTCCTACAAGAAAGATTTATTTATTTTTCCATCGTCCTTTGTGTGAAACAGCCTGGGTTTACAAAAGTAAAGTCTGGTAGTTAAGCAAGTGAAATGGTCCTTTTTATCTGCTATCCCCAGCGCAGTGTTCTTTACTTCTTTACATTGCTTGCATTTGCTAAACCAGGACCTGAGGAGACTTACTTCTTAGATAACAAGGGGAGAACAGGGGTCTGGTGGTATTATCCTGACATCAGCACTTCAGGGATTCTGTCTTCAACTAGCTGTTTCATTTAATCATTTAACTGTTCTCATCCTGCTCTTTGTGTATAAAAAGAAAACACGATTCTCCCCATGCCTTGTAAATGTTCCAGGGCTTAATTATTGCTTGCAAACTTCTCTGAGCTTTTGAAAAAGGGTAGACATAATTATTCGATCTTACAGATAGACACTGCTTAGGGGTTTTTCTGAATGCAGAACGGAAAATAATACGAATTCATCTGAGTGACTTGTGAGAGGTTTTGTAATGCTGATTGCATATCACTGGGGAACAAATTAAGCCCATCAAATGCCTCGAATATCAATCTCAAATCACACTGTACTTGAAACAGGGGCCTGGTGTTTTATTTACGAGATGATCACTTTCCTCTCCAGATGAATTAGCTCTTCTACAGTGTGTGGATTGGCAGAAGGGGAGTTTAGCAGGCTGGGAATTGTGTAATTCTTGACAACAGAAGACTTGTTGATGCCTAACTTTTGTGAATATATTTTAAAACGGTTAAATTAAATAACA
Organism: Canis lupus dingo; assembly: GCF_003254725.2. Taxonomy (NCBI): domain Eukaryota; kingdom Metazoa; phylum Chordata; class Mammalia; order Carnivora; family Canidae; genus Canis; species Canis lupus. Next base: position 4,839,058 of record NC_064263.1, on the reverse strand, counting down.
CCATGGAATATCGATTATTCATTATTCTTGGAGAACAGGTTAAGCTCAGGATTGTATATTCTGATTTATAAGGGAACTTGGGAACATTCTGATGCATTTGAAATGTTACCTTTTAGAATATATTAAGGCCTATGATATTTTTTGAAATAGAAGGTGGGGGAAGAGATACCTCTAAAAATACATATCTCCAGGGCTGTCACATTTCGTTGCATTTTTTTGAAATATAAAGTGAGCAAGATAAAACTGATAGCAGGAAGACATTCCTAATGAGGAAACATGCAAAGGACAGAAATAGCTAATTTACTTTTATTTTTTTTAATTTTTTATTTATTTATGAGAGAGAGAGAGAGAGGGAGAGAGAGAAGCAGAGACACAGGTGGAGGGAGCAGCAGGCTCCATGCCGGAAGCCTGACATGGGACCCGATCCCGGGACTCCAGGATCACACCCTGGGCCAAAGGCAGGCGCCAACCCGCTGAGTCACCCAGGGATCCCCAGAAATAGCTAATTTAGAGAAGAGTAATCCAAGTGACCAGTAAATATAATATAGGTGGCTAAAGTTTTCTATCGGTCAGCATAATCTAAATTAAAGTCAATAATGGGCTGTTATTTATTTATTGGGTATTATTCCCAAAAGAGTGGCAAAGAAATAATAGGCGATTATATTTACTACTGTGGCAGATATGGTGGGGGAAGCAGAGCCCTTCCATATACATCAGTAGCAGAAATGCAAATATTACAGCATACCCAAGAAAGCAGTGTGAGCACATCTATTAAATCAAACGTCCATTTCTTGGAATCCTTGTGAATGAAAGTTCAAGTGAGGAAGGGTGAAGAAGAAATAAATCCATGATTAGGTGAAAAGTTGAACACATTTTGGTAAATTCAGATTGAAGTGAGAAGTGCTAATTATCCATCAAAATTTATGCTCTCCTTCTTCTGTAGTAATCAAGCCATAGCGAGGATGGGGCTGTCTGGCCAGGGGCTTGCAGGGTCCTCTTGCAGCTAGGTGTGGTCTTGTAAATCTGTTCTTGTCAAGGAAATGTGACTGGAAGTCCCGGTCCTGCCAGCTGCAGGGCTGGCCCATCCACTCTCCTACCTGGGCTTCTTCTCACTCATTTCTCTGGTCCAGGATGGGACTAGCAATGGGACTCCATCTACGGCACCATTAGCAACTTGGACACTAGGTATTGAGGATGATCCAACTACCATCAGCCTGGGCTCCTGAACAACTGAATGGCATAAAGCTGCCAGGGCACGGAGAACAATTGGCTGGAATTATTAGATGAAAGAGAATTTTGAGTTTTTTCTCTTTGTTGTTGTTTTGGTCGCTGATGTTTTTTAGGTTGCTTTATCTTTAGCAGTTTAGCTGTTTTCTCTAATGAACAACATGCCACACAATATTATGTAATTTTTGCTAAGAATGAGTTAGAACTATACCAGCTGAGCAAGCCAGCTGAGCAGGAGGGATTTTGTTACATACAGAAAAGTTTCCATATGATCCAGTTTTTGTAAAATAAATGCAGAAATGTACAACCCAGCAGGGCACACATAGAAGGCTGGAGATTGAGCTAACAATTAACCTACCAACAAACCAAGTTAAAGTTATCTAGGCAGGAATGGCCAAGGTGCTATATAATGTAGAATCGAAAATGACAATAGCAAGATAACAAGGATAATTCTTTTTCAAATATTATGACTTTAATTTTTACTTGACTTCTGAGTCCATTATGTTCTTTTATGCTATGTTTCCAAATGTTTACTTAGTATCATTACCTAGATACTCTGCATGTACTTCATATATAAAAAGAAGTTGATTCTCTTCCTGGGAAACAACAAACAATAAGCATATTTGAAGCAAGTGTTTTAGAGCACCTACAAAGTGTCAGGCCTTGTGATGTATGTTGGGTGGTACAAAAACTAAAAAAAAAAGCTCCTGCCTCTCAACACATAGTCAAGTGGTAGGGCATCTGGGTGGCACAGTCCATTAAGTGACCAGCTCTTGGTTTTGGCCCAGGTTGTGATCTCAGGGTCCTAACCTCAGGATCGTGAGATGGAGCCTCACGTCCAGCTCCACGCTCAGTGTGGAGTCTGCTTAGTACTGTCTCTCCCTTTCCCTCAGCCCTGCCCGCCCCTCATAAGTAAATAAATAAATCTAAGAATACATAGTCAAATGAAAGAGGAAAAATAGGTAATTTAAATAAAATTTAATGAAAGCATTGATATGGATATCCACAGAAAAATATAGATTTGAAGAAGTGTCCCTTTACTTGATTTCAGAAGCTAGACTAATTTTTAGGGATCAGTTTCACTGAGCCTGCTGAATCTTTGTGCTTTGGGGACACATTGTCTTACTACCTTATGAGTATTTATCATGTGCTATTATAGTTAACTCACTTGTTGGGAAGTAAATATCCTGTCTGTTCACTATTCTGTTTTCAGGCAAAGCATCAGGCACACAGTCTGCTGGGGAATGAGAAAGAGTGATGAGATAAACATGGGTCTTGTGCTTGCTAAAGGAAAATTTCAACTTTTAATGTTTGTAGGCCCTGCTCCAGGGTTCTAGGGAAGCTAGACTAACTTTACCAAGGTCCAACCGACTCAGTGAAACCTCAAAGCATGGGATCTATTTCTGCCCCAAGCACACATGTCCATCTGCTTTGTTAAAGAAAATACCCAGAAAGGAGCATTATCAACAGAAAGGTAAGAAAAAGTAAGAAACTTCCTTAGTTTCCATGAGAGTAAAGTCATACAATTCTGCATATACTAGAAACTTAACATAAGGTCTGCAACTTTCTGAAAGGACAAAGGACATTTTGTCTAATAATTTGTAACTTTTTAAAAAGATTTATTTATTTATTTTTATTTATTATAGACAGAGAGAGAGAGAGAGAGAGAGAGAAAGAGAGAGAGAGAGGCAGAGACACAGGAGGAGGAGAAGCAGGCTCCATGCAGGGAGCCCGACGTGGGACTCGATCCCGGGACTCCAGGATCGCGCCCTGGGCCAAAGACAGACGCCAAACCGCTGAGCCACCCAGGGATCCCCTAATTTGTAACTTTTTATGTAAAAAAACAAAAAACAAAAAACGTATGTAGCCCTACACCGAATGTCCCCTTACAGGAGCATTCTCTTCTTTTTTTTTTTTTTTCTTCCTTTTTTACTTTCTAGGAGCATTCTCTTCTTTGTGAGGATTGTGTTTGGGTTGGGATAGCTATCCTAACTTGGGTTTGGATAAAACTCTTCTTTTTATTATTATTAATTATTATTTTTTTTTTTTTAGAAATTCTAAAAGGTTTGTTCATTTTACATTGACATCATCAAGGAGCTCAGAGACCTGTGGGAAGTAGAGCTGCGTAATAAAAAGCGTGGGAAAAAAAGTGTTCAGAGAATATTCTTTTCTATTATAACAAATATTCATCAAGAATGGAATACAGTTCACCTGGCTTGTAGTCCAGGGTTGCTTTGTAATGTTTCATGTAGTATAGCTGGGTTTCAGGGCTTCTTTGGTCAACACTGATTCTTTGTTTTTGTTTTTTTAAGTATTTATTTATTTGAGAGAAAGAGAGCGGGAGCTCACACAGAGGAAAGCTAGGGGAGGGGGAGAGGAAGAGAAACTCAAACACTCTGCTGAGTGCAGAGCGTGAAGCAGGGCTTGATCTCAGGACCCTGAGATCATGACCTGAGCTGAAATCAAGAGTCTGATGCTTAACTGACTGAGCCACCTAGGCCCCTCAATACTGATTCTTTGTATTCAAGTGTGTCTTAAGTTTATGGGAGCTGCAGAATCCTGAGGGTGGGAGCCAGGCCCAGGGTGGCTGGTAATTGAGCAGTGTGGGAAGAATCTTTGTAGTACACTGACTAATCCCTTTAAGATGTGCATGGCTCAAACACATAGAACAAAACCACTCACAAAAATTATTATAAACTTATCGACTTTCTTATTTATCCTTCTACTCATATTTCTTGGGTACTGAGTTGAACTTTTCACTTTCAAATACTTTGGAGACTATTCTAACAGAGGCAATACTTGATGGATGGTGTCCTTAAGTGCTTAGTGAAACTTTCCTGGAACTCATATACCATCTTTCTTCTGAATAATGATCCCAGAGAGGAATATTCTTAGAATCATAGAGCTATAAACACTCAAAGTGGGAGGTATTTAAAGGTCATCCAATTTAACCACTCACATAATACTTTAGGTCAATGTTTCTGTGATGACATTTCAGGTCTTCCACAGATAAGCCCCAACCAACTCTCTATGCAGGTCTCATTTTGCTTGTACACTTGCTCTTGGGAAGACCAGAGAGTTAAATGTTCGTGTTAAAGTAATTTCTGGCATGTGTGTATGCTCATGGAAGTTACCATCTTATCTCATCAGCATAACCATATGACTAAGTGAACAAAGAACTTAATTTGGAATTATATTATTATCTGAAAATTTCACTTTCAAGTATAAGTAATCATGATATGAAAAAAATCTCCTTAAATGTTTTATATTTTGAAATTATCATGAGTCACTGTGGAGTATAGGTGTAAATTTACTATTCTAAGAGAGAAATGTAAAAACTGATAATGGTGAAAGCTGCTAATTTTCTGTATAAACATTGAATATTAAAATCATATTTTAAATAATATTAAATGATATTAAAATAATCTGATAATTAGGGCAATGGCTTGATTATTATGGAAACACTAAGAGTATATTAGCTAATTTTAGGAAGAATGTTATACCTTTTTTGTTCTCCAAATGTGTATTGAAATGAAGTTATAAGGCAGAAAAATGGAGACTAAATTGCAATGCAATTATACTTTAAAAAAAAAATTATTTTCATTTCATTGGGGGAGGGGCACAGAGAGAGAGAGAGAGAGACTCAAGCAGGCACCTTGGAGTCTGACTCTGGCCTCTATCACAGAGTTGGACACTTAACTGACTGAGGCACCCAAATGCCTTGCAATTGTACTCTTAACTGAAATATTTGGCATTAAGCAAAATAACTTTTAATAATTGTATTTAATTTTAAGTTACTTAATATTATTTAAGTTTCAATGATTTACTTAAATCCAATGGTCGATTTGGTTCTTATATTACTTGTAACATCAGAATTTGATATGGTTGATTACTACTTCTTTGAAATATTATCTTTACTTGGAATGTAGGACATCATACATTCTCCTGTTGATGGATAACCCCCTCCTCCTTTTTTTTTCTTTTTAATATTATGAGTAAAGCAAAAGATTCAGTAAATACCCAAAACTAGAATTGCTAAATCATTGGTGCATATATACTTTTATTTAAAAACTTGCTGAACAGTTTCCCAGAGTAGTTGTACCATTTTGAACTCCCACCAGCTATTAAGGAGAGATATGCTTGCCCTACATTCTTTTGTTAATTATTTTAATAGTAGCTATCTTAGTGGGTGTGTAGTAGTACCACATTTTAATGTGTATTTCACTGATGACCTATGATATGGAAAATATTTTCATTTGCATGTCATCTTTTATTTGTATGCTTAGTTTTTTGAGGTACCTCATTTTTAATTGGGTTGTCAGTCTTTTGTTACTGATTTGCAAAAATTATACTATTGAATGTATACATTGTGGATATTTTCTCCTAATCTAGCTTGTCTTTTCTTTCTTCTTAATGTCTATTGATGAACAGAAGTTTTAAAATAGTTTTAATGTGAAATTTATAATTTTTCTTTTATGCAGAGTTCTTTGGATTTGGTTTAATAAATCTTTGCCAACCTTTCCAGCATATTTCTGGATTCTGTTCTGAACCTAGTTAAGGCCTCTGTATAAAGTCTAGGGTTCTGGCGGGTGAATGCAGAGATTTACTTGTCTTGCAGCCACCTAAGGTAAGCCTTGTATGTAGATTCCCTTCCCTATTACACCTGCAACCTACCAATCTGGAATGGTCGGTTTCTTTCCTCTATCTATCCTTGCTCTCCATGTATGGGGTCCAGCTTGTGAACCAATAATCATCTATCAAATTGAGGATATTTCCCTTCATTTATAGTTTTCTGAAAGAATGTTTTAATCACAAAGCAGTTCTGGATTTTGAATAATCTTTTTTTATTGCATTTATTGAGATTATACAGTTCCTTCCCTTGAATTATTGGAACTAATCCCCTATGCCCTGACATGTTATCATTTTTAATGCACTTTTGGGTTGATTTGCTAATATCTGTTAAATATTTTGACATTTATGTATATGTTGAGTATTGAGCTGTCATGTTCTTTGCCTGTAATGTCATTGTTAGGTATTGGTTTTAGGGAATTTTTGGTTTCAAAATGAGTAGAAAAGTGTACCCTCTTTCTCTATTTTCTGAAAATGTGCAAATAATATTGGCATTTTTTTCTTTAATGTTTGATAGAATCCACCAGTGAAGCCATTCTGGGCAGGATCATCATTTTTAGGAAGATTTTAAATGATTGATTTAATTTCTTTAACAAAGGTAATGCTATATAGATTGTTTCTTCTTGTTTTTGTTTTGATAAATTGTGTGTTTCAGGGTACTTTTCAGTTTAATCTATATTGCCAAATTTATTGGTCTCAAGGTTTAATTATATTTCCTTGGTATATTTTTAATGTCTATAAGATCTGCATTAATGTACTGTTTTGTGATCTTGATATTACAGTTTGTGTTTTCTTTCTTTTTTTGTGTGTGCTCAGAATTGCTAGGAATTTATAATTCTTATCTTTTCAGAAAGCCAAATTTTATTCTTGATTTTTTGTTTTCTATTTTATTGATCTGTATCTCTTATGATTTTATCTATTTTTATTTTATTATCATTATCGTTTTATTTTTTCTATTTACCTTAGGTTACTTTGTATTTTATCGCTTCTTAAGACCAAAGCTTGCATCTTTGATTTTAGATTTTTCTAATATAAACATTTAAAGCAGTGAATTTCCCTTTTATTTAAGGATTTTATTTATGTATTCATGAGAGACACAGAGAGGGAGAAAGAGAGAGAGAGAGAGAGAGGCAGAAACACAGGCAGAGGGAGAAGCAGGCTCCATGCTGGGAGCCCGATGTGGGACTCAATCCAGGGTCTCCAGGATCACACCCTGGGCTGAAGGCGGCGCTAAACCGCTGAGCCACTTGGGCTGCCCGTGAATTTCCCTTTTAGCACACCATTAGTGCATTTCACAAAATTTGACACAGCGTGTTTCTTTTACTAATTTCAAACTATTTTCTAACTTTACTTGTGGTTTCTTCATTGACCTCTAGCTTATTAGGAAGTGTATACTCAATGCCAAATATTTGGAAATTTCCTAGATTCATTATTGCTGTTGAGTTTTAATTAAACTCTTTTATGGTCAAACAACATACTTTATAATTTCAATACTTTGAGAATTTTTGAGGCTTATTTTATGACTTATCACGTGTTCTATCGTGGTGATATTCTATGTGTGCTTGAGAAGATTTTGTTTCTTGCCACTGCTGGTGGTGTTACATTATAATTTGTTTAAGGCAAGTTGGTTGATAGTGTTATTTAAATTTTTCTTTATATTTGTATTGATTGGCTTAATTTTTATATCAATGATTGATAGAGGGATGTCAAAGTCTCTGACCATAGGTATGGATCTTTTTCTCCCTTTAATTTTGTTAATTTTTGTTTCACTTACTTTGGTGCTCTGTTTTAGTTTCTTATACATTAAGAATTGTTGTTTTCTTGATAAATTAGCCATTTACCATTTACTCATTACTTTGGAAAATTTTCTTTGTACTGAAGTCTCTTTTGATACTAATCAAGTCCTACTGGTTTTCTTTTAATTAATGTTTTTATAGTATGTATATTTCCATCAGCTTTCTTTTAACCCATTTGTATCTTCACATTTAAAGTATGTAGGTAGGGATCCCTGGATGGCTCAGCGGTTTAGTGCCTGCCTTCAGCCAAGGGCGTGATCCTGGAGACCCGGGATCGAGTCTCACATTGGGCTCCCTGCATGAAGCCTGCTTCTCCCTCTGCCCATGTCTCTGCCTCTCTGTGTGTGTGTGTGTATCTCTCATGAATACATAAATAAAATCTTTTAAAAAAGTATGTAGATAATACCCACTTGGATTTAACAAAAATCCATTCTGAAAATCTTTGCCTTCTAATGAGAGTGTTTATAATATTAAAATTTAATATACCTATTGATGGAGCTGGGTTTAAGTCTATCACCTTTTTTAGTTTCTATTTGTAATATTCCTTTTTTTAAAAGATTTTATTTATTTATTCATGAGAGACAGAGAGAGAGGCAGAGACATAGGCAGAGGGAGTAGCAGGCTCCCCACGGGGAGCCTGAGGTGGGACTCTATCCCAGGACCCCAAGATTATGACCTGAGCTGAAGGCAGATGCTCAACCACTGAGTCACTCAGGTGCCCCACTCTCCTTTTTTTTTTCTTCTCATTTCAGTTTTTATTTACCTTTATCAATCATCCCTCTGGGACTGTTTCATATGCTCCATGGTTATGGCCCATGTTGGGATTGTGCATATCTTAGACCAGTCACTGAAACACTGGTCAACAAAGTCCCAATTTTGGAAGGAAGACATTTTTGCCCTTATGGTTCAATCAAACCTGTATGCTGTGACAATGATCAGCTTTTTGCAGTCCTCCTTCACCAATAGGACCCCTATTATTTTTGGTAAGAAGTAGGATTTTTTTGATGGGCATGAAAAAGGAGGGGACAGTGCTGAGGTTCCCATGAATGCAGAGCATGTCATTTGTCCAGGGGATGCACGATTAGGGATGCATTTTGTATTTGACCCCACAGCAATTTGGGATGAGCTTCTTTGCAGCCACTATGTTTTCAAATTTGTCCTCATTAAATTTAGTAAACCCCACTTCTTGGAAATGTGGATCTTCTGGTAGCCAAGGAACTGGAGCTTGGCCCTGTATAAGGACTCAATCACATGCTTCTTATTCTGCAACTTGGTATGGAGGGATATGATAACTTGGCCAATGTGGACCCTGGCCACTGTGCCCTGGGGCTTTCCAAAGGTACCTGGCATACCTGTCTGGAGCCCCTCAGCCCTAGCACTGGACAACATCTTGGTGATACAGATGACGTGGAAGAGTTGGAGCTGCACATAGATGTGAAAACCATCTTTGCCACGGTTATTCTCCATGTTTTCATTGGCACAAATACAGGTGGGCTCCAGGGCTTCAGAGGAGAGCTGCTCATACTCATGTAATACCATGTGGCCGCATAGTGGGAACTCATCCACTTTTGCCTTCTTCTGTCCCATGTCAAAGATGCAGATCTTGGCTTCAGGGACATCTCTGCAGAAGTGAGAATTTGGATACAGCTTGTTCTCACAATATTGGTAACACCAGGCAGGGTGGTGGCCCATGGTGACACACCAAAAGAAAAAAAGTAGGACCCCTATTTTAAGGAATGATTTTGGCTCTAGGACCCTACCATGTGGGAATACTTTCAGTTCCAATACTCTTCAGGAGTTAAATTCCATTGCCTACTTTCATATAGGAAGCCCAGAAGGCTGTGTTTTTTAGTTGCTTTGGCCTATAGACTTTGAAGAAATATTAATCTTCTAGACAGCCATTCAGTGAGAGGCAATGGGAGGGGACAATTCTCTATGATTTTCTGTGTTTCTGGATGTCTTACACAGTGAATTACTAGATGCTCCTTTTTCTGAACTATGTCTTCAAGGATATTTATATAGTTAACAGCTATACAAATTGCTATCTAAGGGACGTCTGGGTAGTTCAGTGGTTGAGCGTCTCCCTTCGGCTCAGTATGTGATCGTGGAGTCCTGGGATCGAGTCCCACATCGGGCTCCCTGCGGGGAGCCTGCTTCCTCCTTCTGCCTATGTCTCTGCCTCTCTCTCTCTCTGTCATGAATAAATAAATAAAATCTTAAAAAAAACACCCCCCCCAAATTGTTGCCTAATATCAGCTCAATTTAGATAGGGAATTCATGGATTCTCCTTGATTAAATTTTTCAAGGACTTTACACTTAAAAGGGAACTCTAATGCTCCAGGCTTTCACAGGTCCCACAGGATGATAGAGATAAAACAATTTCCTTAGGGACTGCTAGGTTTATGTAGTCTGGAATTATTCTCAAAGGCATATACTGCTGTTATTTGGCCTGGGTGGCGGACTTCTTGCCAGGTCATCCATGCAAACATGGTTTCTTTCGAGCATGATCTTCAGTGGAAGTAAGGTCTGCAGGCACCATTAAAACACATTATTTACTCAAAGTGGGCATACTGGTTCCCTAAGATTTCTCTTATATTCCCTCTACTCCCTGAAACGCCTGTACCTGGCAGATAGTCTCAACATAAAGTGCTTTAGTGGACATCGGGATTTTCTTGTCAACATCCATTCCATACCTCCTTCGCCGTGGAAGATCTGTGTAGTTTGTTTGGGGTCAGACTAAGCTACTTCTCATTTCCTAACCTTGGTCTTCTCCTAAACACACAATTGAAATTTCTGAGTTAGAGAGGAGTCATGATGAAATTTCAAAACAATGTACACATTAAAAAATTATAAGTCTTGGGCAATGTCAATTTGCTTCCTGTACTTCAGCTGCAACTTATCAGATCTCTTTGTTTTGATATCTCTAGAGACTCAGAATTTGAAGAAAGGCTGTCTTTCTCTTTTCTACCTTTTATTGTGATAAAGACTTCAGAATTAATTGCCTCTTGTGTGCAGCTGTCTCTTATTTAAAAAGTTTGCTTGATGTTGATATTATTTTTCTACCTCTAGTTCAGCAATAATTTCAAAGGAACATTAGTTGTCAATTCTCCATTCTCACTCTTTGACACCCCTCCCTCCAACATTGACTTCTTGGTGATGACAGGTGCCATGAAGAGCCACTGGCAGAGAGGTGATATGTTATTTCTTTTTTGCTCTCACCTTACTCACAACAGTCATTGAATTTGTTTTAGATGAAACTGGGGCTGGCTCTGCAAGCAATTAAGTTGTCTTAAGCAAACAAAAGCAGTGACTGGAATTTCCACACGGCACAGAGTTTCTCATTTATTGCATTGGGGTTTGAGAAAAATCTCACTTTAAAGCATTATGAAATGAGTTTTACAGAGCTGGCAGGAATTCAATGTTGTATAGAAAATCAAGTAGGGTAGACTACTGCGAAATCAAAAATAAATAATTGTAATAGAAAATTATATGGTGGAATAGGGAAAGAGAGATAAAAACAAGAGCAAATAAGGCCTTTCAGGAGTGATAAAAAAGGAGAGAATATCAAGATGACAACTGTATTTTCTAAATACATATTCTCCTTAGGATAGCAATTTGGTCACTGAGGGCGGTCAGGATTCAGCATTCCAATTATAAAAAAGTATTTTATTTTAATTCCTCCAGGGTACTTTTTGTTTCCTTACAATAATATGTTAGGAACATAATTTTAGGAGGAATTTGCTCTCAATTTATAGTTTTACATTCTGTGGCGAATCCCCTCAACGATGTTAATGCACTGGTACTGTTTAGCCTGAAACAGTGTCTTTCAGAGTTGATAGTTTACACTCAGGAGACTGATGTGCAGAGAAGATGGTGCACACCTAGAAGATATATCAACTTAACCACTTTACATGTTCTGACCCTGATACTAAATGATAACTGGTTTGCTTAAGAGACAACTCTGTAGTCATTTTTGTCAATTTCCTGAATGATGACAAACATCTAAATTGCACCTGTTCTTATTTATTGATACTGGCAGAAGAATAAATGTCAATTTGTACCAAAAAAAATATTCAAACAGGTCTCCCTTGTATCCCCCCGAAGTTCACCCAAAGATCTCATTACATAATGATTATAAATACATATTTCAAGTTTGATGACCTTGAAGGAAGTCTCGGTAATATAAGCTAGCAGGAGGAGGGGTGCCCAACAAATAGACATTACGAGGAGATTTATAGGCACTTAGGGAAGAGGATTCTTGGCACTTTTTAGACAAATTGTCATATAGAACCAAGAAACAGCAAAACTGCAGGTAGTAAATAATGTGTTCAAAATTTAACATTCCATAAAGGAGAAAAGGAGCATTGTAATGGGTCACAAAAGGAGGAGTAAGATTGGAGGAAAATTAAATTGCAGTAGAATATAAAAGGATTGGGAAATGTGGGACTGCAATCTCCATCCTTATTCGGTATGGATATTTTATGGTATGGGACTCATTTTGTATTTTTAAAGAGCAGTTTCCTCTCTCCTGAAAGTATTTATTTTAGAGAATTAGAATTTAAATCATTATTGAAATAATAATAAAATTGGAGCTATAACAAGGTCTGCCTGATGATGTAGGAATCCTGAGTTGACCCCAGGTGAGAATAAACCTGAGCGATCACAGTAAGTAGGAAGGTTTCTGCAAATCAGTCAAGGACAGGCCTGCAGAATAATTTAGCAGGTCCAGGGAAAGGATTTAGAGCCAGAATATTCAGGTTGGAGTGAACGCTCTGATATTTACTTTCTGCATTATATTCACTTTAGAAAAATACATTAACATACCTGAGTCTCAGTGGCATTGTGCATCAGTGTGATAACATACTGCCTCTCCTACCTCTCAGGATTACTGATAAAATCAATTTTCATCCCTACCAGGACTACAGTTCATTGATCCTAGTCTGTTTGTTTGTTTCTTTCTTTCTTTCACTTTCTCTCTCTCTCTCTCTCTTTTTCTCCTTTCTTTTACCATCTCTTATTCTCCTGCTATCCTTTCATCCTTCCTTATTCCGAATAGAGTCTGTGGCCTGTTGTTATGATGACTCTCTTTTTATGTTCTCAGCAGCTCTGCTCCTTTTGCTTCTTCCAATTTGTTTGGCAAAATCATGTCTGCCAGTATCAATAAATAATTCTTTGATTCAGGTTAAATCTAACCCTACATACTTTGCACCTGCATTTGTGAGAACTGAATATAGCTGGCAAAACATAATATATAGCATGATTATGCGAAGTGATCTCACTTTAAATTCATGACCACTCATTTCAAGTAGGCCTTTATGCTTCCATGAAGATCATATTGAAAACAAATATTTATTATGATAACCATATTGGATTTTAATTTTATTTCTTGTGTTTTTTTTTCTGGTTTGATTTTAGTATTAAGATTAACTTAACATGATTAAGTTAATCTTAATCTTAATTAAGATTAAGTTAACATCATAGAATGCTAACTTCAAAAAATAATGTTCTTTCATTTTCTACAGTCTTTAAGAATTTCTCTATCATGGGAATCATTTGTTCTTTAATATTTGGTAGAATTAAAAATATATATTTGGTAGAATTTATCTGTGAAACTGGTTTAGTGAGAAGTCCGTGTGTGTGAGTGCGTGTGTGTAGACTTTCATTCAATTCAAATTTGAAAATGATTATAGAGACTTCCAAATTTTTAATTTCTTTTTGAATTCAGTTTCATAAGTAACATTTTTCTAGGAAGCAATGAATTTTAGTTGTATCTTTATATGAGTGTGCATAGTATTCTTATTTTTTTAAATACCTATAATCAATCAGTAAATGTCCCTTATTTGGTTTCTATATTATTTAATTTTACCTTATTTTTTCATGGTCAGTTTTTCCAAATTTAAGTATTTTATGTATCTTCAAAAATTTGATACTAACATTGCTCTCCAATACCTCAAAAAATACTTCTTTCAAAAATTAAATTTTGCTTTTATCTCTTATTTCCTTCTTTAACTTTTTCTGTTTTTTATTTTATTTTATTTTTTTTTATAATTTAAGCCTAATGTTTGGCTCTCTAATTTTTCATCTTTCATTTTTATTTCCTAACAGACATAACTAAAGTTATAAATATTACTCTAAGTGTGACTTTGGCTATATACCACTAAATTTAATATGTATCATATTTGGTACAATTTAGTTTCAAGTACTTTAAGATTTATGTTATGGTTTAATCTTTAATCCATGAATTTTTAAGGAGTGCATCAAGTTAATTTCTCTACACATGGTTTCTTAAAGGTTACTTCTTTTCAGAATTTCTAACTTAACCACATCTTTATCAGAGAACATGGACTGTTTGATGCTAATTCTTTGATATATGTTGATCTCAAGTTTGATGACAAAAGATGTGGTCACTTCTGAAATATTCTTGTGTACCTGAAAGAAAATAATCTCTCTGTTGGGAACAGGGTTCTACATATGTTTGCGAATCCAGTTTATTAATCGTGTTCATTTTTTTGGTCAGCTTATTATATCAGTTCCTGAGAAAAATATGTAAAAATCTCCCATTTTGAAAGTGAATTTGTCAATATTTTTATGTTCTTCTGTTAATAGTGGTTTATAATTTTTTGTAAGGATTCTATTTACTTACTTGAGAGGGAGAAAAAGAGAAAGCATGAGTGGGAGAGGAACAGAGGGAGAGAGACAAGCAGACTCCATGCTGAGTGTGGATCCCAATGGGGGTTTGATCTCACAACCTTGAGACCATGACCTGAACCAAAATTAAGAGTTGACATTTGTCCGACTGAGCCACCCACGCACCTCAATAGTGGTTTATAAATTTTGAACCTATGTTATTAAATGCATTATCTTGTTAATTGCACTTGTTATTTTTGCCATGTCCTCTTTGTCTTTAAGAATGCTTTCTTCCCCCCTCTGATATTAATATAGACTTCCTCTTTGGTGAACATAAGAGACACTGCTAGTTACTAACTCAGTATCTATTTAGCTATTTATTCTTACTAACCAAACTGATTCTGTTCAGTGGCAATAGGTACAAATCAAACACCCTATGTCTTAGCCTCTCTTGGTTGCTGTATAGCATATTAGATGAAATCATAGGCTATGTTTATTTTTGTATGTTAGCATAGTTGATTATCAGCAATTTTACATGATCGAGCCTGATATTTTTGGCCAAGAAGATTTGTAAACGCATGTCAGCAGGTGGAATTTTTGTGAAGACTATTTTAAGAGAACTCTATTTTGCTGGCCTGGTTTTTCGACCTTTGGTCCTTTGCCCTATTCCTTCGTTTTTTTTTTGTGGTCTTTGACCCAATGACTGGCATTACAGTGGCCATATTATAAGATTATAAAAGATTGAAAATGCATCTTAAAGAAGGCAGAGTGGAAGGATAGAAAAAGTTCTTGATAACTCCCTTAAACAATTGTACCAGCACTGGACGGCATATGCCTGGATATGTCATTACATGAGAAAAACAAGCCTCTATTTAGTTAGTCCAGCTCCTACTCTTCTCCCACCCTAATCCCTGCTTTTGATGATGATGACCCACAGCTAAGTAAATATCTCCAAATAAATTGAGCTGGTTTCTGTGTAAGGTGCTCTCCCTTACCTTCTAGTCCTCCACCCTTCAGACTGAGGGGTGAGGGGATTCATTCTTGAATTCAGATAAACTTCTGATACTGTTAGAAAGATATATGCTTGAGAAAAATAATACGATATCTCTTTTTTTGTTTATCCAGAGCCGGGGGAGGCTTTTACATATATTGGCTACTATGGAGGAAGGACCCCAGTGACAGCTGCCTGTGTCCCAAGTCATTGACTATTTAAGTCAAGATATAATAGAAAAAAAAATTTTTTTTTCATTTACTTTCAGCAACACATCTGCCTTTGAGAGAAGAGTTACGTATTGTAGCAAGCATAATCTGGAATATGACAGATACATTTGGGGATTAATGGGCTGTAGTTTGCATGTAGCTGGGTCTGGTCCTGAATTTTGGGGCTAATGGCATAATAATGGCTCCTCTTCTTTAAGTTCCCACCATATGCCAGATAAGTGTGCTAGGCAGTTGACATGTGTTAACTTGTTTAGCTCTTATAACAATAGGTTGATTTTATTGTTAACGGCCTCATTTCTCAGATGGAGCAACAAGGGCAGTAAGCATTGAATAATTTGGCCAATGTCACCTGGTTAGGATGGGGCTAAGCTGGGATGGAACTCTGGCAGCTGGACTCTGGAGCCTGTGTGATCAGCCAAGACCTCTTGGCTGCTTCTCTTGACCCTTGTGTAGAGTCGTCTCCTGGGAATTTTGAACTACATCAGAAAAGAAGCTATGGTGGGAAGCGAAGAGAAAAGCAACAAGTGACACAAGTTGTTGGAGAGGAAAAGTCATTACTGAAGAAGCTGCCAGGAAACAAATGCAAGGCTTTACCCACCCCAATGCTCTGATTGTATTGAGAAACAAAATTATCCATTTTTGCTTCTCTGGGATCTTTTGGTTGTAGGCAGCGATGTGCAAAAGTTTCCTCTCCCACTGTCATCCTTCCACAAAAAATCTGGGGCCTTTCTCTGAGGTTTGGTCCCACTTTGGCTTCCATAGAGCATGAGAATGTTATTTGTTCACACATGGCCTTGTTTACTCAGTCAACAAATATGTATTGATTGCCTGCTTTGTGCTGGTCACTGGTAGGTAATGTCTCACAAGTAGATCACAAATCATATTTGATCTTATCCTCCATGAACTTATAATTCAGTGGAGAAGATAGGTATTCACCATTCTTGTGTTAATTGCTCAGACTGTCCTGCATACAGGCTGGTGTGGTGAGGAATGCAGAACACCCACCTGGAGAGGCACTTAGCAAATGTTGGTGCATGATCATTTCTTCCAGCCCCTCCCTTTTTTTTTTTTTAAGATTTTATTTATTTATTCATCACACACACACAGAGGCAGAGACACAGGCAGAGGGAGGAGCAGGCTCCATGCAGGGAGCCCAATGCGGGACTCTATCCCAGGTCTCCAGGATCAGGCCCTGGACTGAAGGCGGCGCTAAACCACTGAGCCTCCTGGGCTGCCCCCTCCCTTATTCTAACAGAGACTGCTGCTGCCACTCCTTCTGCACAAACATGTGGTTTTATTTCAGAAACCTTCCTCTAGCCCAGGATGCCTTTTTTCTTTTAATATGTAATGTGGGTCTGAGGTTATGCTGTTTAACTAACCTTCCAAAGCTGAACACGCTGATTTGTGCCATGTGTAGTTGGCACCTTGAGCACCCATTCTTCATATCTGTCTTCATGTAATATTTAATAATCAACCTTACATCTTCTCTGGAAAAACAGTTTGAGAATTCAAGAGAAAACTGTAACAAGAAAATCTTAAAATTTGGAAGAAATGAAATAAAAATAAATTTGGGGCTTTTTGCCTTATTATTTGCATGTTTTGCCTTATTATTTGCATGTTACAGAATTACTTATTATGGTTTTTGTTGACTACCTCCCAATAACCTCATTCCAATTATAAATGTGAAAAATGTGAGAATTTGAGATTAGTTTCTCCCAGAGTTGGTATTAGAGTCTGGCACTTCTGGATTCATGTCTTGTGTTTTGTTGCCAATTCAGACTCCCTAGCATACAGGCAAACACATACTGCCTCATGTATTTGTTTTTAATCCACAAGAGAGTAGATTAAAACTCAGGAGGTTTCCCACAGAGACCAGGAAGAAGATTTTATAAAATACACACATTTTCCCCCTGTCTTTCTTTAGGTGCGCCTTGATCCTGTAAAACCACCAGACTTCAAGATTAGCTGAGGTTCAGTAGATCTATTTTTAAAATTTATGAAAGAGGAGAGCTACATTCTCCTAGCTCAGAAAACAAGAGGTGAACATGATTTGAAGGTTCAAATGTGTAGATTTGACAAGAGGGGATGAAGGAAACTGTGAGGGTCATGTTAAATTTGCACATAGTTATTTTCCAGGCTGTTTAGCAAGGTTGCTGGAAAACACCTTACCTCTAGATTGACAAACACTACTTCAGATCAGTGTAAATTAGCAGATACCTTTAAAAATATTAGCTCTAGAAGATTTTATATGAGAACATCTACACTTAGCAGCTACCAACCTTGAAGCCACAGAGATTTTTTCATAACTCTTTTCCTTGTAAGCCAGTAGCAGCTCAAAATATATAAATCATGGAGCAGTGAGATTGGGGGTTAGTGGTTATGAGGAGGAAGGGTCTGCAGTGTCTTCAAAACTATGCAAAAAACACATCCTTTTGTGACTTGGAAGTATTTCACAGTAATTAGAATAATTTAATTTTGAACTTTCAGTGCAGATGGTTTATCTAGAAGATGACATGGCAATGGCACAAGCTATTTCCACAGTTCAGTTTGTAAAATATCTTTAAGCAAATACCCTATTAATACTCTGTAGGTCAGTGATTGCATATTCAAAGAATTTCATTCTGCAATAAAACCTTTATCAAGATTTAATTACCACAAAAGTGGAAAGGCAGAGGTATTTGGGATCTTTACATTAAATCATAATTAAAACCCATGGTTTTATTGAGGTTACCCACAAATATTTAGGATTTTATTAATTGAACCCATGAACCCAAGTGAAAAACAGAACTAATGAATGGCAAAGTTCATTCCACAACTTCCAATTAATATAACAGTTTAATGACTGCTCAGAAAACTCAGAAAGATTTAAATGTACACACATACATATATGCAACATATACATGTCTGAATTATTTTGTTTTCTCATATAAGATATGCATGTATCACTATAGGCATGTGTGTATATGTGTGTGTATGTGTGTGTATGTATGTGACACATTATGTTATTTTCAGAGCCAGATTCATTTCTACAAAAAACAGAAACGCTTTTACAGTGAAGATTCCATTCTAATCTTTGAATTTGCCTTATGGAATCTCAAATTTTGCTCTCCTGTGGGTTCGATTTTTATCCTTTAGGGTCCAAAAGTGCAAATATAACATAAAAGCTTTAAGCTTCCTTGTTCACCTCAGAAAATTGCATAGAGATAGTCCCAGTAATCAGGCCCATAAAGGATGACTTGTTTTATGAGTGAAGATGTCCCAAAAACTTAAGAGTCACCTTTGAATTTCTGTGGAAAATTATTAAGCCTTCTTTGATGCCTTGTTCTAGCTTCAGCTGCCTGTGCTGGAGTTAACAAAAAGTAACAAATATTAGCCCAGAAAATGCACGAAATAAACCAAAGTGGTCAAATACTCTGAGGCTGAACAGCATGAGGCCCAGGGAGAAGGAGTTAGGAACTAGATTTGTCCATTAAGGACCCTGGTATCCTCCCCATTGCACCCCTTACCCATCCCACCCCCAAGAGGAAGAGATTGCAGATTTTCTGCTGTTCAGAATATATTTTAAAACTTTTTATGGGATGTGAAATGACCCTTTTTTCTAAATAGACTATGGCTGTCATCATTTCTAAAAGTGAACCTGAGTGCACAAGCTTGAGTACAAAATTGAAGATACATACTCAACAAACTCAAACTGAATAAACTTAGAATGTGAGTATATAGAGCCTTGAAGAAGAATTCAAAGTAGCACACAACTGGGGGGACCAGTATTTCTGGAATGCTAATCATGCACGATTCAAAGGTTGCTCTCAGCTATTAATATCCTTTGAATGTTAGCTCAATGTTTCTTACACTTATGTAATGGGCAGATCTCCTGTAAACAAAAGGTAAATTTTTGAGTAGCCTTGGTGTTGACTTAAATAGTATTTATTTTTCTCTTACTTAATTATGCATAAGCATAAATAAACCTATGGCTTATATTTGACTTTGAAAACTGAAGCTATTACAAATTAAACTACAACTATTAAATAATAAAATTTTTAAAATATTACTTTAATTTGGTGGATAAAGTTGATTTTCTGAATGTTAATGGCAAACTAAAATGTTCTGGGAAAGTTCTTCTGAATTCCACATGTGTGTATAGTCAGTCTCTTCTCCCAGCATTTTACTGAAGCCACATCCTATAGAGCTCTCAATGTCATTTGTTCTTCATTTGCCATGAATATATATTTTTATACATTCATCTGCTTCAATTTTTTTGCACAATATTACAGTAATTACAATAACACTATATAATGCCTATTAGATATATGCATAGATACCAAAACTGTGTAGCTGTAGTTGGTTTTTAAAGTATTATTTAAGTAACACAGAACAGCACTGTCCAATAGAAGATTCTGCAATAATGGAAACATCCTATATCTGCATTGTCCAATATGGTAACCACCAGCCACACATGACTAAAGAGCACCTGAAATATGACCAGTGTGACTAAAGAACTGAATTTTAATTTTTTAAAAGACTTATTTATTTTATTTGAGAGAGAGAGCAAGTGTGCATACAAGTGGGAGGGGCAGGAGGAGAGGGAGAGAGAATCTCAAGAAGACTCTGTGTTCAGCACTCAGCTGACATGGGGCTGGATCTCACAACCCTGAGCTGAGACCAAGAGTTGGGTGTTCAAACCACTGTGCCATTCAGATGCCCTGAGTGGAATTTTAATTTTGCTCAACTGAAGTGAATTTATATTTAAATTTAAATAATTATGACTATGGCTATCATATTGGTCAATGAATACCTAAAATACTTTTATGTTAATTTTTAAATGTATTATCAAAATGCAGAAAAAATGTTATAATCTTATAAAGAACTTTCAGATACCTTAGAATTTCACTGACTCTAGTTTGAGAATGAACTGCTATGAATGGTTATTTGATCAGTCTTGAACATAAATATGCCCAGTTGTGTACATTTTCTCAAGTTGATGAGCACAAGTTAGAATCTTTGGAAATTTTGATTCAAGAATAAATCGGGTATATAAAAGGAATCATCAAAACAATGAGAACTGGGGATCTCAAGGAAAATAATCCTTAACAGAGAAGCTTGGAAAAGTGTCTGCATCTCTAAATAGCACATGCAGAACCACGCAGTGACAAAGCAGTGTGGTCTCCAAGAGCAAAAGGTCTACAAAGTAAAATGTGTGGTATTTGAAAATGACCTAGTTTTTTTTGTTTCAGTTTTATTGAGATATAATTGACATATGACATTGTATAGGTTTGACCTATGCAAAGTAATGACTTGATACATATAAGAGTATTGTGAAATGATTACACAATAAAGCTAACACACCCATCACCATCTCACATAATTACCATTTCTTTTTTGTAGTGGGAACATTTAAGATTTACTGTCTTTCAAATGTAAAATTGTTAACTATATGTACTGTGCTGTACATTAGAACATTTTTTGGGTCAGTTTCCTTTTTGCTGCGAGGACATCCTTTTCTAGCTCCTTCTATCTTCAATTTGGCCACAAGGAATCAGGCCTCTGGCAGGAAGTCCACGGCTAGCTCCCAAGTCAGGCCTGACAATGGTCAGTCTCTATTGGGAGGAATGGGAATTCAGATGGAGACTTAACAAAGATTATTACTGTCTAGCTGTGCTGCAGGTAACAAATCACTTCTCACTTTATTGAGTGCTTAATATGTACAAGATATGATGAGGATGTACTGTAGTGTATAAATAATATCTTCTCAAAAAGTTTTATAGTTTAGTTGGGAGATATAATATAGACAATCTTTTATGTTAAAGATTGAAATAATCAAATGTTCGGATCCAAATATGTGATGAAATGACTGGAGCCCAGGAGGGGAAAAAATTGGGGTGGCCTGGGAATGCTAGGTAAGCTTCATATGAAACTCCTGTTTCAGAAGACATATCCTAAATACTATTTGATCCTATATACCCATGCCCTTTTAAATTGTTTTTGAGATGACTGACACAGGACTAGGCATTTATGAATAGCTAATAAATAGCTAATAAGTGAAGGAATAAAAATAAAAGAAATAGGAGAAACAGCACTCCTAAAAGGCTGTGATAAAATATAAACACAGAAGAAGAGATCTGGGAGTTTCTACAAATGTATGCACTGTAAGCATGCTTTAAGGTGGTAGAAGAATATTTTTCTCTATTAATATCAAGATAAGAATACATGTACAGAAATAAAACATATCTGGAGAGAACAAAAGATAATAATCAGAGACAAAAGAAAGTGCTCACATTGTAAATTGATGGGATGCAAATCAATAGTCTGAATGCCCTCATTGAAAAAAGAATATTTCCTACTGAAATACGATTTTTGGTATTATTGTTAGACCCACAGTGTGTAGTACTTCAGGTCTATAAATTATTTTCAAGGTAGCAGCACCAAGAAAGTTGCCAAATCTATGAACCATTCTGACCATCAGTGTGTAGTGTGACCATAACAGTGGCTCTAAACAATGGCCTGTGGGGTGGTAAGATACTTGGTTCTCTACATTGTGGTCTTTAGCAATGCCTGGACAGCTCTGATTCTCTTTATCGATATGTCATCCCTAGATATACCCAAGTACTTATTGGACAGATGATGTTCTGGGTCATAAAATCTCTTGGGAGTAATGAAATCTGTATGAGAGAGGGCCTTGAAAAACAATTGTTCAACATACTTTTCCTATTGAAAGGAGTGAGGGAGGGGGGAACTAGCCTCTTCCACGATGAATACTTTGGTAATTTGAATCTTCAAAGAATACAAAGGAAGAGAGACTCAAAATATTAGCAACAAAGTAAAACATGAACAAGTTAAACTGAGAGATTTTGCTGTTGTTTTTGTTTGTTTGCTTTTAAAGATTTACTTATTTGAGAGAGAGAGTGAGCACAAGCAGGAGGGACAGAGGGAGAGGGAAAGAGAATCTCAAGCAGACTTCTCGCTCAGTGTGGAGCCTGACATGGTGTTCCTCTCACGATCCTGACTGAGATCAGGACCTGAGCAGAAATCGAGTTGGATGCTTAACCCACTGCACCATCCAGGCACCCCTAAAATATGAACAAGCTAATGCATGCATTCCATTGCAAACCTATTTCTCTGTTTTTAATATAATTGACTAAAATGTAGATGTGATGCCTGGGAAGAAATCAAGAAAAGGAAGGACTGGGTAGTAAAAGACTCCAGTTGAAGCCTGATTTTGAGAAAGTTCCAGTCAGGCCAAGGAGAAGTTCTTTTTTTAAAAGATTTTATTTAAATATTCACGAGAGACACAGGCAGAGGGAGAAGCAGGCTCCATGCCGGGAGCCCAATGCAAGACTCGATCCCAGGATCCCAGGAACACAACCTGAGCGGAAGGCAGACACTCAACCCTTGAACCACCCAGGCGTCCCAATTCTTGAGGCAGAATTTTATCTTGCTTTGGGCACTAGTTCCCTGTTCTAGCTCCCGCTCAGTCATCAGCTGGGAGCAGCCTCACATGCCTGCTGCAATGGATCTAAAGGTGTAGCAGCTGGAGCGTATCAGTCAACTTTGCTCCTTACAAGAAGGCCTCTTGGAGGAGTTGTGAGCAGGATAGCTCCATGGACAACACAGGCACATGGCACTTGGTCAACACAAAATTTTCTTTTAAAGTCTTTATTCTGAACTATGAAATTAAATTCTGTCCATTTGGGATTTGAGAAGTTTGATCTTTACCTTGACTTTTTAAACTCCTTTCCACCCCAAACCTGTTTTAATTGCTTTTAACTCATGGCACATTCTTCCGGACTTTTTGCACAGGTACTAGAGACAGACTCATGAGGCAGATTCTAATATGGATAAACAGCTTTCTTTAAGATAAATTGCTCTAAAGTGCTACTAATGTCTCTCTGCAAGCAATATAATAGAGTTTAGTACTTGAAAAACTCAAAAGATGTCCTTCTGAAATGATCTCACCCCTAAGTATATACCACAGCAAGAATCCCTAGAACCAAGAGGGTGGTTCTCACTGTCAAGATTTTGACCACAGGGTAAGAAATTCAGGCTTGCCATGTTCAGAATACCACGCTTGGTTGTGGATGAGATATTTATCTATCGCTCCTTCATGGTTTGTTTGTTGTCTTGAGAGACTTAGCATATGTGGCAACATATCATTGATTTTGGACAAGCAGGGTGGCTAAGAAGCTATTTGGATTATCATGGAGAAAGCTGTTGGCAGGTGTGTGTCTTGAATAAATGAACAAGTTGATAATTACACACCTGGAACCCAAAGAGCAAAAATGTGGATGATGACTTACTGGAGTGGAGGCTGATCACTACAGTGGTTTTGGATGAGTCTATGAATGTTTCCTACTTTCTTGTCCTGAATTCACTGGTAAAAGGGATATAGCTCCCGAACCATGGCACTGCTCTAAATTATGTTACTAACCTCTTCCAACTCTGCATGAATTTGTGTCTGAATTATATTTTCTACCACTGTAGATTGTTTTTTTGCATGGCATTTACTATTTGGCACAAGAGGATGAAGCAGTGATTCTAATTCTTTCTCAGAGGAATGGTTTTAGAAAGAATTCAGCAGAATAAAACAGTTTGGATAAGATGTTCTTCAAAGGCATTAACTCATTAATTAAATGTTACTGAGGAAACACTATGTGCCTGAATACATGGGAGATGTAGAGTCAATGATAAATAAGAGGGACTTTAAAAAACATAACATGGAGAAAAATTTTCAGACAGCTAACTATCACCTAGGGTGGTAAGATAGTTTCTATTTCTTGCAGTTATTCCTGATTGACAGAGAATTCGAGGTCATCGTATCTCACTGTTGCTTAACATTCTTTAGTTTCTTCCTATGTTCTAGGAAAAATGGCAAATATTTTTGCCTAGAAATGTTAGTTAGCATTTATTGAGCACTTACCATGTGAAGGGTTCTCTTCTGAGCGTATAAAGATGATTCACTTTAACGTCACAAAATCCTGATGTAGGTACTTCACAGATAGAGAAAATGAGGCATTAAACGATTAAATATCTTTCCCAATGGAAAATAATTGGTAAATGGTGGAGTTAGGAAACAATCTAAGCAGTTGAGCGTCAAAGCTGTAATTGAACCCATTTATGCTGCAAAATGGTCACAGCCTTGTCAAGGATTAGAATGAGAACCGCCTCTATCCTGTTCCCTATTGCATATTCCTCTAAACATACCAGCTTCCTGTCATGTTGTTTCACACATTAGTGCTTTTGCACAAACTATTCCTTCCCTCAACTTTAATTTATCAATGATTTACTTAGCTCTTGTTTTATGCTATGACAACTCAGGATACTGGGGATTGTCATAACTATTAAAATGACAAATGTAGTCTTTCTCTTTATGTAGGTTACAGACTACAGGGACTTGAGAGCAAATAAAGAGTAGCTACTGCATAGAATGATAGGTGGAAGTTAATAAATAGGAAATTACAGTTGTAGTGTTATCATGAGAATTGAAAAGTGTCCAGGAAGCACACTTCGTGGAAGTACAATTTGAACTTGAAAGATTGGGGAGGTTGAAGGTCTAAACAGATAGCTGAATGCCTGGCATTTTCGACATTTTCCCTACCTAGCTAATTCCTAGACATCCATGAAAGCTCAATTTCTTCTTGAGAATCCAACCTTTCCTTCATTTTGATTAAGAAGATTTTTATTAACATCTCCTTAGCAATTTGAACAGAAAGCACTTTATTATCTTGTACTGCTATTGTTAGTTATTGCCTGCTTTTTCTCCCACTAAACAGAAATCACCTCAAGGGTAGAAATTACTACTTGCTTAGTTTCACATCCACTATGTCAACTACGGTGCTGGCTTAGCATATACCCACTACAAATATTTGTTAATGAATGAGGAAATGGTTGAGGGTGAAGCAAGAAATAAAAACTCATCAATTCAAAGTGGGTCCTCTATATCTTGCTAACAATATAATTTTTTCTAGACAATCAGAGATCCTTAGAACTGGCAATAAAAATGATTTTGCGTTTCATTCATATTATGTATGCTTTGCATCCTTGAGTCAGACTGGTTTGATAGGTTGGTTTAAAAATCACATTGACGAGGCAAAAGTAATGCTTCATCTTTGTATGGACCAGTTTGCTTTCATTTGTATCTATAATCATTGGCCACTTAATTTGTAGATGTATGGCTTTGGTGATAAAGAGAAGCCGGGGGGAGGGGGGGCTGCTGGTTGGCTCAGTCAGTAGAGCACGTGACTCTTGATTTCCTGGAAATAAGTTTAAATCCCACATTGGGCATAGAGTTTAAACAAACGAATGAATGAACCAGATGAGAAAGCATGTTTGGATCATCTCAAGCCAATTTCTATTCATGGAAGAACAACTGTCACATACATACCCCACAAATGGTGAGCCAATAATTTCACCTTCACATGTCCAGGATAGCATATTATATACATAAGTTCAAGTATTATTTCTCTATACTATCATATTATGTTTGAAAATAAAGTGGTAGACAAGCCTTCAGGGTTGGCATAATATGGCGATGCACATCAGTATCATCACAGACTTTGAAAAGTTACTTCAGTTAATATGCTACAGTTCCTGAATTGTCAAAACAATTTTGTGACTTATATGTTTTGATAAAATGATTTTGTTTTGCTGTCCCCACTTACATTATTAGTTATATTGAGTGACAGAAAGTTTCCTTATTATTTAAGTCCAACTCAGACTAGAGCCATTAAGCTGTTTTTTTTTTCTGAAAACAATTGATCTTGAGGTCTCGAGAGACTCAAATATTTAGATAAGTCACTCTGTAGCAGATTTGTTGCAGATTATAGTTTTAAAATCAGAAAATGTGGATACTTTTGATTTGTCAAGAGTAACAAAATTAGGTAGGGTTAGTTACTGGGAAAAAAAAACATGAGTGGTTAAAATGATTTTTGTGGATGCTTTGTAAACAATGTTAGTAAAATTAGCACTAAAAGCTGAAGACTTAAACAAAAAAAAGCTGAAGACTTTCCATCTGGCTGCTGTTAAAATATCATGGGTATTATTTAGGAGTAACCTCTGGGGGACGAGATTCTCCCTAGGAATATTGTGCAAAAGATTTTAAAGAACAGGGTATGCAACTTTCATTGTCAAACACAGGCTAATCATTTATTGGACATTCTCAGTTCAATGGGTTCTAATGATCCTGAAGCTACTTCTGGTGACACATACACAGTTTATACAGATACATTTATCCCTGTACTATATGCCGATAAGCAAGTTGAAAAGTTTCAATCAGAAATGTGACATACTGTGGTAGGCATAAACAGAGCATTAATTTTCGCTTTCTGTGCATAAAACACAGTTGACTCTCAGGATCTTGTTGAAGGGTACTTTACATTGCCTGGTAAGTAGAATATTACTCAAGTATTTGAGCATGTTATCCAAAAATAAACACCATTCTGAATTTAGGGTGATTTCACTATTGATGGAGAATAAAAGAAGGAGGAAATAGCCAACTCCTTGTAAGCAAGCCTCCCTGTCCTTCTTCACTGTATTTGTACTCCAAGAATAACAGTATTGGGAGAGAGATTCTATTCTTCCTGAAACTTACAATTTATCTGGGAAAAAACATTAATAACTAAGAGGCAATAAATGATTCACACATACTTAATATTCATCTGCTTTTGTTCCCCTATTTGCCAGATGCAACATACACATTTTCTTCAATTAAAATACCAGAGAAAGAAAAGAAAAATCTCCCTAATAAGATGTAGTCAGCCTCAGAATAAAAGATTTTCAAGGTTGTAAAAATGGTAGAACCTTTTCCTTTTCCTCTTAAAAAGTGCTTTTGATGAACTCCAAAGCAAAGAGGGAGAATGAGTAGAGAATCTCATTGGAGGAATAAAAGAGAAGTCACGCCCCAGTCTTCCAGACTGAGGGGACACTGTCTTCACCCGTTTCAGTGGACACTAAGGATCTGCCGTGGAGGTCTAGGGCTTAGAGAAACAACTTGGAGACACTGGTCTTAGATCATTGCTAAGATAATTTTTCTTACCAAGATTTGAGAAGATGCAGTACTAAGACCTTTTTTATTTTATTTTTATTTGTTTTTTATGATAGTCACACAGAGAGAGAGAGAGAAAGAGGCAGAGGCATAGGCAGAGGGAGAAGCAGGCTCCATGCACCAGGAGCCCGACGTGGGATTTGATCCCGGGTCTCCAGGATCGCGCCCTGGGCCAAAGGCAGGCGCTAAACCGCTGTGCCACCCAGGGATCCCGCAGTACTAAGAGCTTAACAGAGCATCAGGAAAGGGGTGTTGTTTGTTGGTGTGTAGACGTGCTGATAGCAGCTGTGCTTTGGGAAAAAATTCAATGCCAAAGGAGTCTGGTCAACAGAAAATTTCTAATTACACGTGGGAGAAGACCTCCTGAATTATGAGATTCCAGTGAAATAAAAGCATACCATATCTCATTTAAACTGTGTATGACACTAATCCAAGCTGTGTCTACCCCCTCAAACAGAGGCCCTATTGAGTAACAAACAAAAGGGATTTATTTTTCACCCATGAAAGTTGTTTTGTTCTGTTTTAGTTAAAAAAACAAAACAAAACACTAAGTTGTCTACTACATGGGGTCAAAAAAAGTTGGAAAGAGGTCACATGAGTTAAGTCCTTTGCAATTACTATTTGATGTTCCTTTTAAAAGTCACTTTCTTGGGGCACCTGGGTGGCTTAGTCAGTTAAGCATCTCCCTTCAGCTCAGGTCATGATCCTGAGGTCCTGGGATCAAGCCTTGAATTGGGCTCCCTGCTAAGCGGGAGTTCTGCTTCTCCTTCTTCTTCTGCCCCTCCCCCCTGCTCCTGTGCTCTCCCTCTGTCTCTCAAATAAATAAATAAAATCTTTTTAAAAATTTACTTTGTTAATATTTAGCTACTAAAAATCCATTTAAATATTACCATTTGAAGTAAATTATAAAGGAGTAAGTAAAACACAGTGACCATATGTATTTACTGTGCATTAATGCATTAATTTTAAGGTATAGCTCTTAAAAATTTCTATTTCTAGAAATACATTCTTAGTTCTTTTTCAGTGAAATATCCTTGCAGCACTGTATTTTGCATTTTCTGTTGTCTAATGAGTTGAGAAGACAGTTGGCTTCCACATGTCAAATGTTATTGATACAATGGAGGGAAGACCCTCAGAATTCCAGTGTTTGATACTTTCATAGAATGTAAAATTATAATAATAAAATTGGTCATGTCACTTTAAAAAATGCATCTGTACAATTTTTTTAAAGAGAAAAATTTAGCTATGGACTTTGTTTCTATTTATAAAATTTTAATGTGCCCTGACATTGAAAAATGAAATGAGATTAAATGACTGTTGTGTCTGGGGTAACAGTACTCCAGATGTTAGAGCTGAGTTGGGAAGATGAGGGCCGGGAGATAAGTTCTCCTACAGCAGCAAGAGAGGTTTCTCACATTTCAGAGACATTTCTATCCCTAAAGCCCTCCCTTAATAATACAGTAAAGCCCGAACTAATGGGATACCTTAGATTTCCTGTAATTAAACAAATCAGCTGAGTGCAGGACTAAATTTCCAGCTCTTTGCAGAAATCTCCCCTTTGTCATTCAAGGGATATATGATCCTTTCCATGCACTTGACAAGGTATATATGCTACACTCTTTTTCTTCCTTAGTAACCCCTCACTTTCTCAAGTCCACCAGGCACCCTAGCACTCTAAAGACTCTAGAAGCCTAGGTTGTGACTCTCTAGCTTTGACTCTTGCTCTCTGGATAGTTTCTTTTGGCCTTCCTGTTGATGCCAAGAAAGCAGGAGAGGATAGCATTGCTAGGGCACTAAAATCCTCTTCTTCAGCAATGTCTGGCCAGAGAGAGAGACAGAGAGAGCGAGAGAGGAAGAGAGACAGCTCAGGGGTGACAGGTTTGCCGTTCCAGGGGGCAGAGGAGCCCCACAGTTGGAATAGGCTCCAGAATGAATCTACACCACCATGAATTCTGACAAAATGCATTTTAACTGGAATCTGTACCCTTCCTCTATCCTTTAAATATTAATAGTTAATATGATTCATGAATTAAAGAGAGAATATTTCTTGAAATTTTTTACTTATTAATGATTTCATTTGATATTTTTCAAATGATCAAATATACTTTGGCTAATTAATTCTTCTATGAGAAGTCATCCTGTGCTATGTGAGATACAATGACAGTCTAGCCATGGCCTCTAGATCAGGGATTTATTTGATTTTCTATCACCTAATACCCTGCTCACAATTTATTCAGATCCACTTTAGAACACACTAGCCCCTCTTGATAATTACTTGCTGGTAATTATCTTGGAGCACACTAGCCCCTCTTGATAATTACTTGTTGGTTGATTGACCTACCAGTCTATGAAGAGACATATATAGGTTAGCTCTAAATGGTAAAAGAAATGGAAGCTCAAGTAACCAAAGAAAGAGAGTAACATGAAACTCTGGGACTCTGATGGATTTCTGTAGGGTTATTGCTGTTCTGTCATAGTTATAGCTTTGTAACTACGGTTTAGCCTCCTCAATCTGTGAAACCACCTTGAATTGGTCCAAGATAAAATAACTGCCTCTTTGTCTATGTTGCAGATAGAACCTCCAGAGTCACTATGTTTGCTTTTCATTGTCCTTTCATCCAAATTGTGAACCTGTTGGGTCGCTATATAATATTTACTTAAAATCATCCATTTGTGGGATCCCTAGTTAACTTCAGTAGTTGCTGGCTACTTTATCAGATTGCTGGCTTTGTTTGCTCACTCTAAAAACTAAACTGGCACCAATGAAGCTAAAGTAAAACAATAACAAAAAGCTAGAATATCGAAAAACATGACCAGCTTAAGACAAAGCTGATAATTTACTGTTAATAAAGTATTTTCCCAAATCACAAGCTTTCCAATTATCTTTGCAGGTGTTCTGGCAGGAAGTCTGCCACCAGACTCCTTAGTAGAATACTATTCCAGTTTTTAAATAAATCTGACTACACAATACTTTAATTCAAAAGAAATTTTAATGTCTTATATAGTGGACTATAAGTAAATAACTTTCTCCTATGTAAAAGAAAAATGAAAGTCTATATATAATTGCTTATCAGTTGCCCAAAAGAACTAAATAATAAATTTTGGATAAATTTGTAGTTCATCCAATGGGCTCCTTATGTGTCCGATGGGAATTGTCATTCCTTTGAGTATTAAACATATTATATCGATGTCTGTGTCCTTGTGTTTGGCTGTGTTTATGCCTACAACTATAGCTTGAACAACAACTAAGAAATACTAGGATTGCAAGCTTGTTAGGAATCTGAGTTTTGACTGTCCCCTGATATTAAAGAGGGGACAGTAAAATACAAAGGGAATGCTTGATGCTAGAAGTAGCAAAGTACCATCCAGTTAACAGAGGAAAAGTGGATATTTCCCTGAGCAAGGTGGCTCTGAACTTCTGTCATGTATTGAAATAAATATCACAACAGTTTATCCTTATTATGTTTACATATTTTTAAGACTCCTTCATTTTCCCTCTCTGAGAGATCTTCCACCCTATTTCATTTCTGTGATTAAGGCCATCATTTCCAGGCTGATAAGGATGCTTTGTCTCTTTTTTATATTCTTCCTTTTGTCCTTTTGCACATGCTACTGATGCAGCATGGCTGCACTTTTAATAATATTACGTGATAATCATTTCTTAATTCTGTGATTCTCCACAGAGATAGGCATACTCCTGGAAGCACACAACAGAGTGTGAAATACATTTGATGATTACTGCATAGGTCATTCATTCTTATCACATGAGAAACACTTTGGGCTTTGGACACTGTTGCAGTTACATTCTTCTCAGAAACAAAGGAATCATGCAAAGTATTTCAAGAAGTGGGAGTGCAGTCCACGAAACTGCTAAGGCAGGCGTTGGAAAGCTGAGAGGGCTAAAAGAATGAGAAGTTAGACACCGTATGAATCCCCTGTTATTTGTTGTAAATCTTGGAAAACAACAGAAAGGAGATGTTGTTAGCACAAGTGAGGAAGAGGGGCCAATTACTCAAAAGCTCAAAGGGCCTGAGGAGTTGCCACCACTTCGTGAGCTGTACTCTCTCAGCTGCCACGGACCGTGCAGGAGGGACTGCAATGTCAGAGAAGGGGTGGAGTAGGTCCTGATGTGTGAATGGGACCAGGCAACCACTGCTGTGACTCCGTGTTGGGGCCACTGAGGCTGTGCTAGGTGGCTTGTTCTGGGAATGCTGTCTACTTGAATGGAGGGAATTTTCTAGAGCATTTTTCGCTTGGCTCTTTCTACCATAACAGCTCTCATCTCATTCCATTTGGCCATTCCAAATATGCCTATTGGAATCATATATTCAGGAACTGGAGAAAATATGCACATGGTCTTGTAGAATTACTTTCCTCATTCATGAGACTTGAGTTTTTATCACCTGACCCCAATAATCCTTCTTTTTACAGATGGACCCCTGTAAGGTTTTATGTACTTATGAATTAATTTTAATTCAGAGCCATTAAGTCTTTTCTTTTGCATAGAGTCACTCTGAATAATAGTATTAGGTTTCTTCAGGGCAAGCTTTGAGCAAGATTTATAGTATATTCTTGGACAGCATAGTGGGATCCTACATGGAGGGGATCCCATTAAGTTGGGTAACTGAGCAAGAAGCTCTGAATCTACATTATAGTGCCTATTAGAACTAGGGCTTGTTAAGTTAGTTAGATCAAGTAATACATTAGTAAGATACTCACCAATTTTCTTTTCAGAGATAGGTGATCAACTACACTACCAAAAGTCAAAGGAGCAGAGGTCAAAACCTGATTGTAGCTTTGATTCTAGCTCCTGTAATGCTAATTTGCCTATCTTGCCACTGGAGTTAAAGACTGACCTAACCCTGATCCAGCTGAAATTCCACTATTCCCCTGATGATAGCATTTGCTACCACCATTCCAGCTTTCAGAGAACAGCCACCGCAGTTTTCTAACTGATGTAATACTTCCTTTATTTCCTAATATGCCGTTGTTAAGGGAGTGTCCTATGGTGCCTCTGTGGGAGACATAGTGAAATACAATTTTTCAGGGTGTGCCTACTAACGCTAGATCTTTCTAAGCCTTTTATTTCTTCTTTTATATTAAATCTGGGAGTGATGACTCCATATCATTAAGTAGCTCACTGCTGAGTCTATATTTCTATCAAATAATCAAGTAAACAGAGATACTTCTCAACTTCTCAGAGTAATAATACATTACATCCAGATCACCTGGAAAGTAGAATATATGTATATATATGTACAAAAATTAATCAAAAATATTTTAGAGGCACAGTATATATGTATAATTGCATTCTAGGAGTTTTAAACCAAAGAGGATAGAATATAACATAGGAGCAGATTGCTGAATAGATTCAATTTCTCCAGTACGACTTGTTGAAAAGACTATTTTGTTGATGTAAATTTTAAGTCTTTCGAAGTTAGTAGAATAAGTTCTATCTTTTCAGTTATATCTGATTATGTGTGTAGGATTAGAAGCACTAAATGCAGGGTGAAGGGTGGGGTCTTGAAGGATTTTTTTTGAGCTAATTACCAGTGGTGAGGCCATAGCAGTGTCTTCAAGCAACGGAAAACTAGTCTGTTCATATAGAGGAAGAAGACCTGCTTTTACTGGCAAAGATACTGTAAATATCATTTTAAAATATCAGGGAAACTTCAGACTTCCAATTTCTTAACTTTATTGGGTTCGCTATTCAGCCACATTTGTCCTGGAGCTACAAGAAATAAAAGATTTTTCTTTTTTATAATTTAGGATTTTGAAATTACTGATGTTAAGAAAAAATTCAACTGAGTAAATTTGAAGATCTAACTGGCTTTATTAAACAATTTATGAATCAGACAATATCTCATCTAGCAAATGGAGGGAGCTCTGAGGGGGGTGGGCTAAGCAAGTTATTAGTAAAAGAAAAAAAAATGTTCCAGGCTAGGTTGCTTCCCCTTTGGGCTAAGAGAAGAAGGTCTTATGAAGATTCTTTTGAGGAATGAAGAGGGCCCGTATGGCAGATGCACTGGTGCTGATAGGAAAATCTCTGACTAATGGGTAAAGACCATGTTTCTCAGAGACTTTGAAACTACAATTAGATAAGGTATTAAGCCCCAAGTTTGGAACTTGGCCTGTGTGATGCCATCTGGGCCTGTGGTTTTCTTTTTGACACTAAACTCATCATTTATTTTTCATAACACGTAGAAATAATCAGATAACCTTCCAGGTCTTGTGGTCATCATTCCTATTATAACAGTAAAGTGTAGCCAGTTGGGCTCCCAGAGTTTTGCTTTCAGTAGATGCTTCATTCTATGCAATCCTGTGATAATTTAACTGAGCATGATGTCATTGCATGTCACAAATTACTAAGTGTCTTAATTTACTTTGATAAAGAGGTCTTCACCTCATTCAAACTCAAAAAAGTGGGCCATCCAATTCCAGAATTTCAGCTTGTTACTCTACCTTTCAGTCAGAGACTAGTAAGGGACTAGTCAGAGGGAAGGGAAAACTATATACTCTGTTTCAGGAGAGAGGATTTCACATGCAGGATTCATTCCACAGACATTGGAGGGCTGGGAGATCAAAGAGGAGAAGAGGAAACTAGTTGATGAAAAAGCAACTGCTGTGTCTAGGCCTATAGAAACAAGAGGAGAGGAGGAAGTGGGCTTATCAGAGGAGGGGCTGCCACTGTGCTCACTGGAACTGTGGATGTGGGGGTCACAACTTCAGGACCTGGAGCCACGGAGGAAGTGCCAGCTGTGGCCAACTTGGATTTGCAGTGTTTCCCTTTTTTCTCTTGTTCAATACCCCTCCTGTGTTTCACAGCAGCAGAAGCTGACTGGAAGCCAGCTGCAAAGGGTGTCTGGGAAATTGAATTTGCAGGCTCCAAGATTTAGTACTTTTGAGTATAGTATAATCTGGTAGAGAGGACACAGAGCTGAAAGACAATAGGCAAATAACTAACCCAGGCACTTACGGTGTCTGGACCTCAATTTCCCTATGCAGCCAGTCATAATTCAGCCCTTCAGACGCAATTTACTCAAACATTCATTTCTACTTGACCTCTCTCCCAGTTTCCCCTAGTCTGGAGTAAGCAGTCCCTCCTTTTTGCTCCCAGTGAAACTGGTCCTGATGATTCTTATTCTCCAGTGACCCCACTTGCAAAAGTTTTGCTTTCTGTTCCCAGGATTTCATGCTCTGCTTGCCTAGAGGTTTTAGTTCTAAACTGAAAGTTAAGACTGCTCCCTGGCCACTTTGGTTTCCTCTTGCTTCTGAATCAAAGAAGGGAGTTACTGTGCTGGCTGGTCCTGGGGTGGGGTGAGGAGGTGGTGTGAGGGTGGTGGTGGCGTGGGGGTGGTGATGGGGATGGGAGGGGCAGTAATGCTGACTATCAAGGGAAGTTGGGCTTCTACAACACACGGGAATTAAGGAAGAGAATGTCTGGAATGTGGGAAATCACTCAGGAAATCTGCATTCCCATGCCCTGTGATTAAGGTCAATGGCAAGCTAAAACAATACAAATCAGGTAGGATAACTAAATGGCTCAGATTTTTCAGGAGTGACCCACTGAGATGCTTACTGAAGGCAAAGGTAATAGAGCATAAGTAGTGTGAAAAGGTAGGCATAAGTACTAGCTACAGCTGCATAACCAGTTATAGAAATGAGAACTGTAATTGTCATTAAACTAGAATCTATATTATCAGTGCCCCTGGTTCTCAGGGCTTCAGACGTGGACTGAATTGTACTACCATTGTTCCTGGGTCTCCAGGTTACAGATGGTAAACTGTGGGATTTCATCCTTCATAATAACATGAGCCAATTCCTTATAATAAATCTATTCACACACACGCTACACACATATCTAGGATATTTTTATCAACATATTATATATATTTATCTTCTATTAATGTTGTTTCTCTGGAGAACCCTAACTAATACAGATTCTAAAAAGAATGTGTAGTTTATGATATTTTAATATGGGAAACTTGAATACTCATATTGTGAGTACTGAGTGAAAAATTGTACAGACTTAACAGTATGAAGTATGGGGTTTCATCAATTAAGTTGTACTTGCTTTGATCTGTGTCAATTCTATTAGTTAGTCCTTGGTCATGTCCTCTTAATTCTGCTTTTGCATCTCTAGACTTGACATCCAGGGGACATTAATCTACTTTTCTCAGACACATGCACACTCTGCCTGCTACTGGAGCACAGGTTGTCTGGAATTGTTTCCATTCTTTACCTATTCAAGAGTTTTATCTCATCTCTTTAATTTATTTGAGAGCTTCTTGAGAACAAAGATTTTGTCTAATGATTTTTTTCTTTGTCTTACGTAGTATCTAATGCAAGATGGAGGACATATTTGTTACCCTGTATTTGTTGAATAAATCACTGATAACTACACCTGATACCCTGGCTACAATGAAAATCTACTTCTTTTGTCAGTCTAGCTCAAAGAATTATAAACCAAATTAGAAGCAAAATTTAGAAGAATTGTTCATGAGCTGGATGTAAAATGTTTCCTCAGCAACTCCCTTTTTCGTTTTAAGGTAAATAAGAAAGGCTTCTTCCCATTTTAAAATACAGAGTACTTAATTTTTATATTTCTAGATTAAGATAAAGTAAGAAAAAGACTCTAATCTAAGAAGATGTCTGTGGGTGTTTGCATTCAGTTTTACATTTGGACATTTCATTTGTAGTGTATTTTGAATACATATTTGGATTTCTAGTTACCACAACATACATTGAATTGTAAAGAGATGAATAGTTTGAATGTAACAGATGGTAAATTAAGCTCTAAAATAAAATAGATGGTTGCTAATGCTAGGCATTATTTTTATTAGGGCTGCTAGAATTTCTATACCCAGTAAATCTTTGTCAGTGTTAAAATTCAATGGTGAAGAAACGTGCTTTGGATGGTGATTGTAGGTATGATTTTAATAAAAATTGGCTTTATTTTTAAGAATAACTTTACTTCAAAAATGATATATGCCCATGATAAAACAATTGAAATTATATAACAGGAAAGCAGAAGTAAAAATGTCCCTTAAGTGCGTAATTCAGAAAACACCATTATTAATACTATCCTTCTAGGCGTATCTCTCTGTTCATGTATATAATATATATAAGTATATACATAAATTTAGAGAAACACTACACAATGTTTTAACCTACTTTTGACTCAATACATTCCTGTTGATGAGCCCGGTGTGGGACTCGATCCCAGGATCCCGGGATCATGCCTTGAGCCAAAGGCAGACCCTCAACCCCTGAGCCACCCAGGTGCCCTTCGTTGATCATTTCTTATGTTAAAAGAATAGAGAAACCTCTTGTATCTAATATCTCATTAGTTTTCCATATGATTAATGGTAGACTTGTAGGTCATTTCTATTTCTTTTTTTAGTCTGGACAATGTTGTAGACAGCATTTTTATTCAAGTATAATTTTCCATTCATTCATTCAACATATATTTATTAGCCCCAACCATGTATCAGTCACAGTTTGAAATACTGTAGTGTTTCATATGCCATATGTTGGGAGACAGCTCACCCTGGGTCTCTCACATTTCTGCATGTCTTGCAAGCAGAAGCATTGGCTGTCCTTGTTGTGGACTCCCTTTTCAAGGATGTTTGTATGGTGAACAACCTTTGAAGATACAAAGTGTGTCTATCACTGGAGCAAAAGATACGTTTATTTATAGTCCGGGGTAATAGATATGCCTTTCTCTGGAACAAAGATTAAGCAGTTTTACCATCCATTATAAAAGATTCCAGTTCCCTAAGTTTGAGTTCCTCTTCTAGAATAAAACCTAATGTGTGGACAGGCAGATCTATCTATCTATAATCTATCTATTATGTCAACCTATAGAAATTAGGGTTCAGGGAATTTAGAAAATGCTGATAACTCTAGCTATTGCTCATATTATCAGTAATAAAGTCTTTCATCTCTGACCAAGAAGGCCAGCATTAGTGAACTTGTGGCATGCTTTCTTGTTAGGTGCAAGTAAAGTAAAATCTCAGACACTTCCAAGTTTTGTAGCATTTTGTACTTTCCGTATTTTATTTTTTCAATGATTTTATTAGGCACTGAGTAAAACATTGGTTAACTAACTCTGATAAATAATTATAGGTAAGGTAACAAATATATCTTTTAGAAATGTATATAATGTGTATAAAAGGTCATATTAAGAAATTGATCAAGTACACTTACCCTATGGTAGAAAAAGAGAAAAATTTCTCATCATTTCATTTAATCAACTTCTTGTACTAATGCTTGAAGCCCCACTTAATTTGTACAATTTTAAATATTCTCTTGTAGACAAAAAGCTCATGAATGCTTTAGAGACAATATACTTTATTTATTTAGTACAATTTTAGACTAAATATTATGAATGAGATTTCCAAACTATGGTGCTAAGGTTTAATGAGGTGTAATTACAGGTCCTAAGATATTTGTATGAGGAACAAGAGCTTACTGTACATCATTAAAATGTTTTATGTATGATGATGACTGACACAACCCATTATGGAATTTGAATAAGCTTAATTGTCCAAGAAAAATAATTGAAAATAATCCTTTAGATGTCAAAATATAGCAATTTATCATATGACTCTGTCAGTTGTGATTTAATATCCTTCCTGGTTATAGACACGCTTTTTTGATGGCTCATTAGTTATGTCACCAGGAAAACAATATTTTTAGCACCGTTCAAGATGAAACCTTTATTCTCAATGTGTTGAACTATAAAGTGCACAAGAACATTGGCATTAAACCAATGCAATATTATCAGCATGACCTGAGTACTAATTAAAGGATAGAACAGAAAATAGACATGAGTAATGATAATTTTTCAGTTTGTTTCCAAATATTTCTTTGAAGTTTAACAATATTTTGGGAAACTTCTTTAATTTCTATTCTATGTATCATTCAACTGAGGATAGACTAATAATATAATAACAAATCTATTTTAAAGTGTTTGTTGTATCTTACATAAGAGGCATAAGGTCCAAGGAAAGGATATTGGGAGGAAAATAATGAACACTCAGGTTAGATTAGCACAGATCAATACATGTTTCTGTGCAGTTGCTGGAAATGAAATGCAACTTTGGTCCCAAGATTTCCCTTTGTTTTGCAACAAAGGTGGAAATAAAATAATTTTAAAAATTTAGGATATCTATAAATTAAAGTCAATCAGTTTATTAGAGAAACATCACTTTTCTTGTCCCTGACATCTGCAGAATTATCTCTGAGTTTATTTAAATAGTCCAAAGATGTGAAGAAAAGTTTTACTTGTTACAGTGGTCTCTTAAAGTGATGCTGCATCAGAATGTGATACACATTCTCAAGTCTTGGACATTAGAATTGATGTTCAATACTAATTTAGAAGAGATGAAGAAGCGGATGGACTGTTTGCATTTCAGAACATCATCCATAAATATTATGTCTGGCAATCAGATTTTGACAAGTGTTAAATAGCATATAACTTAGGGTTACATTTTCTAGCAAGAACCTGGGATATAGATATTCTATATAATCTTTAAATGTGTTATCTATATGCTTTGGCAGCCAGGTGACAAAGGACAGGCTTAAAGTGTTCTCAAAAAATGAAAAAGGAATAGAGAGTCACTTGCCTGTATAAATGATGTCTTTTTTTCTTCATGGAAGAGGTTAAAGGTCTACATTTAGGCAGAATCTATAACCTATATATCTGTAAAGATATCATAGTAGAATAATAGCACTTAAAATAGCCTATGACTGATTACTTTTGAGATATAATAGATTTCTACTTTAACACTACAGGCTACTTTTTCTTAATATCGGATTCATTTGGATGAAGGGATGAGCTTGAATAGTTTACTATTGATGGTTATGGGATACAGTCTCTACTTGGTACTGAATGGGGATGAAGACTTTTTAGAAAAGATTTTTCCATCTGCACAGAGGTCATTTTCCTGTTTTTCCTTTTGGGTATTTTTGCTTTATGACTACTACTTGAAATGTGATAGATTTATTTGTAAGGCATCCTCTTTCATCCACAAAGAAAAATGTCTTACTGCCTCAAGAGCTCAGTTGCCTTTTCTTTTTCTACTTAAATCCTTTTTTATTTTCTATCACCACATCACACTTAAAGTCTTACATTGGACTTTACACTAGTTTTACTACTGTTTGGATTAGAAAAAGCCCTTAAGGGCCTATTGCTGCAAACTTCCCTATGAGCTTGGACTTCTACATTGCTCTTAGGGGGGCAGAGAGAAAAAGTTAAAGCATCTTTCTTTTTTAGGTCTGTTCCAAGATCGAATTAATATTAATATTTAATTCTTTGGGATTTCCAGAACTAAGAAGGTAACTATTACTTTGGAGCCTAAAAAACAAATTCCATAAATATAAATAGTTTTTTATACTAATAGGTATATTATAATTAACACATATATTTAATCTAAGTCAATTAAGATAAATTACAATAATCCCTAAGCACAAATAATATAGCTTATAATTAGACTTTGAAATCCTTTATTATGTTGTAAGAATCTTTAATTTCTTAGCTTTTTTGAGTCTTCTGCTAATTTTAACCATTTAGCAGATGGAGACAATGAGAGCTCAGTGGTTGAACTCATTTCTATTTCATCCTTATGAGTCACTGCCTGCCCACTGCTGATTTTTATATGAGGAAAGCGAGGATACTATTTGTATTCCTTCCCTTTTCTTCATGACCTATAGAGAGGAGTGTAGATTTGGATTTAATTCACTTCCAGAGTACTTGTTATGCCAAAATTGTAAAGAAAAAAAGATTAAATTTTAGAGTTATAAAGAAGCTTTCATAAGATAGTCATCCTGTTTCTTCCACTGATTTATGCTTCAGTGTCAAATTGGAACGGGAGATTCAGAAAATAGAGTTCAGGTTTTGGAGGTCAAAATAGGCAAACAGACAAACCTTAGGGTCTGCTTTGGTTTGATGCTACTTATATTTAGGGAAACAAGCTTTCTATATACTCACAAAACGCTGAAGTTTTAAAATAGAGTACAAGTTATACATTCGTTTGATAATAACATGTTTTTCTGTTTTGTTTTGCTTACTGTATATATATCTGCATTAGAGATTTTGGAGAAAAGAAGGATGAGATGGTCAAGGCAGAGTTTCAATATTTCAAGATTCTTTGTATAGTACCATCTTAATTGCATGCCTTAATCCATTATCATGAATTTTATTAGATAATATAAGGGTTTGCTCTTTCTCTGAGCAAACTTCTTATTTAGTTATACCTTGATTGAGGTAAGAAAGTAGTTATCATAGGTCAGATTATTCACATCAATAATAACATTGGTAAAATTTTCCTTTACTTATTTATTTTATTATTTTTAAAATATTTTATTTATTTATTCATGAAAGACACACAGAGGTTGGGGGATATAGTCCATATAATTAGCAGTTTCTTGTTTACTCTGTTCCTGGAGAAGTAGCAGAACCATCTGTTGTGCTCAGGAAGTTGCCTGCAATTCATAAAGGATTCTTGAAACAAGGTATTTAATTGTAGGATGTTAATAGAAGAACAGAAAAATGACTATTAGAGGCTATATTGAGGAATAAAATCAAGACTTATAGTAAGCTGACAACTATTTTAAAGGTTGTTGGAAAATTATTGTGGAAAGTCCCTCAATGCTAGGATAAGAACTGTAGTGGCAATGCAACAAATTTCTTGGTTAGCATATCAAATGTTCTTGTGTATGATGTAGAGGAAATATGTAGCAATTTCTTTTGACCACAGCATATATCCTCCCTCTGGAAGCCAATATCACATAAAGTACTGGTTATGGAATCCTGCACAATGAGTTTCTTGAAGTTCTAGAGAGGAGGTCAGTATTCTATTCTTTCATGTTATTCACAATAATGGTTATTTCTTGTAATAGGACATAGAGGATGCAAAGATTTAATTTTTAAATTTTACTTCTTGGGTGACTGTTACTGCAATACTGCAGCTGCTTCAGGTACAGTGGTGGTCTAAATGTCTTAGGATATAGCAGTCAAGTTCTACCAAGCACTTAGCTTCATTTTTAAGGGTGTCTTCAAATTCAGAGTAAAGGGAAGAATGCAGTTCATGTTTTGGTGTCTGTCTCAGTATGTCTGGCTGGGTAATTACTAGTGGACTGTTGAGATTGATGATGCAGCATTGAAGAAAACAAAGGGTAATTTAAATATCTTAATAAAGTGGTCAAGCTGAGGATGTGAGAAGGGCTGATAAGATTGGTTAGGTAACATGAGCCTGACCAGTTTGCTGAGAAAACCAATAGACACTATTTCCACAAATGAAATAGGTGCCTTTGGGGGGCTCTCCAAGTGGAATGGAAGTAGATTTACTTCTTTGGCTATAAAAAGAATAGGCTAATGGGAACTTTTCCATATGTAAAGATTTAGTGCCCCTAGATGACAGTATCCCATGGTGCAGCTGTTTAATGTAAAGTTGGATTTTCTGTGAGAGAGTAATGACTTTTACAGACACAGTCATATCAGAGTTGGAAGCATAAAGACCATATCAACAGAAATTGGAACTGAGAAAATGGCCATCTGTGAAACTATGAGAGAAGTAGGTTTGATTCTGTCTAAAAGCAGTCTGGATTGAATTTGTATTTCCATCTAAAGTATATAATATATGAGAAAAATTTCCTAACACTGCATGTGGCAAAATAACTAAATTAATAGCTTGTAGAGATTTTAAGGGCAGGAAGAAGAATTTAGGGAAATATGGTTGAGCCAAAAGGGAAGGGGCAATAAACCAACAACTATAAGATTAGAAAACTGAGTAATCTGTTCAGCAAATATCATCCAAAGGTTTTGGAGTCATTGAATATTTATATGTAAATGAAGAATGGAGAGAAAGGAAGTGGTAGGTTGGGCCAAAAGGAAAGGAAAGACATGGCTTAAGGAAGTATTGACATAAATGGATGATAGAAAAATAAGAGAAGTCTCCAAAGAAGATATTCAAATGGCCAATAGCACATGAAAAGATGCTCAATGTTATTAGTCTTAAGGAAATGCAAATTAAAGCCATACTGTAGGGTGTAAATTATACACTGTAGGGTGGCTATAATAAAAAAGATGGACAGAAACAACTATCAGGAAGAATGTGGAGAAATTTG
Organism: Canis lupus dingo; assembly: GCF_003254725.2. Classification (NCBI taxonomy): domain Eukaryota; kingdom Metazoa; phylum Chordata; class Mammalia; order Carnivora; family Canidae; genus Canis; species Canis lupus. Next base: position 4,796,392 of record NC_064263.1, on the reverse strand, counting down.
AACTCTCATACTTTCCTGGTGGGTATGTAAAATTGTACATCTGCTTTGGAGAACAATTTGGCAGATCTTCAAAAAGTTCACCATATGACTCAGTAATGGCACTCCTTGGTATATATCCAAGATAATTGAAACATGTTCACACAAAAACTTATAAATTTTCACAGAACCATTATTCATAATATCATAGTCCCATAATATCATAGTTCCCAAAGTGGAAACAACTCAAATGCGCATAACTGACAAAGGGATAAACAAAATATGGTATATCCATTCAATGGGATATTATTCATTCACAAAAAGGAATGAAGTACCAATTCTTGCTACAGAACCTTGAAAACATGATGCCAATTGAAAGATGCCAGAAATACAAGGTCACATATTGTAAAATTCCAATTATATGAGTGTGCAGCATAGAAAAATTTGTAGAGACAAAAAATAGATAGGTGGTTTCCATAGGTTGGGGCAGAGAGGGAAAATGGATAGTGACTACTCATTAAATGGAGTTTCTTTTTAAGGTGATGAAAAATATTTTGGAATTGGATCACTGTGATTGTTTCACAACTTTGTAATTCTACTAAAACCATAGCATTATATACTTTAAAAGGATGAATTTTATAGTGGACTATATCTTAATAAAAGGATGATGACAAGGAGATAAAAGAGGAATAAGGAGAAAATTAAACAGGGGGAATCCTAAGCAATCTAGTTTCCATGCCTTGGGTGGAAGCTGACCATTTTGTAATATCATCTATTTGGTCCTGATATATTGGGAAAGCAGTGTATCTTGTGTTGTCAGCTTTTGAAAGATCTTCAGTTTAAGGTCTTTTATTGGTGTGGATTTCTATTTGTAATAAAACTTGTATTTTAAAAATTATGAAACATGAACCAAGGTGGTATTCCCTGTAGTTCTGTACTGGTCTTGGTGGTTAGGAGGACAGCATAATGTCTCTTTCACCTGGGTTCAAGATTGGTCTTTTAGTGGTGTCTTTCCAAAGACTAGGTGTCTGACCTGAAGATGATGTCAGGGCTATGGTGAGTATGTTTGGGAAAAGGGCAACTTGATCATTGGTGATAAGCATGAGTCCATTTAGTGACTCCTTGTAAATCTTTAAGGATATCATATTGAATCTAATTAGAGTCTCCTAAAGTCCAAGAGGAGTAAGGGACCCTCCCTGGCCTGCTGGTAATTATTTCACAAGGAGATAGTTAAAATTGACTTGAGGGGTTAGGAAGATTGAAGAATTATTAGGGCTAAATTTAAGACTTTGGACCAAGGCATTTTGGGTTCCTCAGGGAGTCTGGTTCTTCACGTTTTAGAGTACTATTGGTCCATTATATTTTTCTAAAGTTTTGAGAATAGTAAGGATAGTGTAGTTTTTGTGAAGTAGAAGAACTCTGAATATCTTTTATTTTTCAAAGATCTTATTTATTTATTTATTTGAGAGAGAGAGAGAGAGAGAGAGAGAGAGCAAGCAAGGCAGGGGGAGGAGCAAGCAGACTCCCTGCTGAGCACAGAGCCCAACTCAGAGCTTGATCCCAGGACTCTGAGATCATGACCTGAGCCAGAGTCAGATGCTTAACTAAGCCACCAGGCCCCCCAAGATAGTATCTTTGTCAGGAAAAAACTTCTAACCATGGGAAAACGTGTAGACCGTAGTTAAGACATACACATAACTGTGTGATTTTGGGGATTGAGTAAAATCCACTTGCCAGTGAAAAAGGGATTATAGGATTATATAGGGCTAACTCTCATCCTTGTTTTACTTTTAAATTTTTACCAGGATTGTCTTCCTAGCAGATAGGGAAAATCAACGTTACCTGCACAATGTAATAGCTGGTTCCAATATTCGTGGAAGAGAGCTTTACAATTTTCTTCACTATGGGCTTTGCTGAGACTGTTGGCTAAATTTTGGGCAAGGCTGAGGAGAGACAAGTGGCCATTTCTCCAAAGCTAATTTGAGTAAATAAGATATCTAGCTTGTTTCCAATAGATATTCAGTCTCAGGTACTAGCAGTTGTCCAATACGTTCTCTAAGTAGAAGTTTCTGCTTTAAAGGAGGCTGATGAAGGGAACATTTCAGGTGGTTGAGGGAGAATTTTCTTGTGAAGCGTCTATCTTAGCATATAGTCAGCCAAGCGGTTTTCTTTACTGTTGAGAGTCTGACTACTAGTGTGAGCTTCAGTTCTGAGGATAGTTAGTTCCTTGGGTAATACTAAGATTTCTAATAGGTTAGTTACTTCACTTCCATTTTCAGTGTGTGTCTTTGCAGCTGTCATGATCCCTCTTTGTTCCTGTTCTATACCCAAATCACATCCAACATCAAGAGCATTGTCTGCTTTCTTATCTTGTGGTACTATGCAAGACTGGTACAGGCTATGAGTTTAGCAATTTGGTTTGAATCTATGATAGTATATCCTGCTTGAAATTTCCCATTTGCAAGTCTGAAGTAAGCACAGGTACAACAAGATTACATCAGGGTCTTTGATAAGAGTTTCAGTAAAGTTTGGATGAGGAGGAATTATAGACTATCTGCTGGTGATGTAGCTATGAGGTTGTCCCTCAGGAGGGAAAGAAGACTAGTTGCATTGAGGCTTGGATGGATAATGAGGTGAGAGGGAGAAAACAGTAGAATTTCATAGGAGATAAGCTGGAGGCAGAAAAATACTGAGTATTCTCAATAAGTGGCAGAGTTTGAATTGCATGGAGTACAGATAGATTGAGTGAATAACTCAGCACTAAGTCAGCAATGGCATCAGTCAATTTTGCAACAGTGGCAAATTTGTACAGACAAGAGAAAATGTCTGAGCTGTAGCATCCAAAGTGTGGCCAAAATATCCAATAGGTCTTTAGCTTCCATTGTGTTTTTGGGTGAAGACCTCTAAAGTATGTTCTTTCTCTTTGGGCATAAAAAAGTAAAGGGACAATGAGTAATTGGAAAATCCAACCATAAGGGAAGAGGATAGAGAGGATATGAGGTTTTGATATTCAGACATGGAAAGAGAGTCTCAATCAAGATGTTCAGAGATGGATGTAGCCAATTAATACTATAAACCGTTGAGTTGTATTTTAATCTTGGGTATAGGAAAATTGATGATGGCGTTAATTCATTTAGGTGATAAATTTCTTTTCAGAAGAGATATCATGTCCTAGACAATACACTTGAGGACTACACAATTGCATTTATCTTTAGAGCTCTTATGTCCCTCGTGGGCAAGAATTTGGCAGTATATATTGGATGTTGACAAGCAAGCTGTCAAAATTAGGTGAGCAGAGAAGTTCATCTACAAACTAGATCAGAGTTTCAGAATAAGGTTAAATCTCTCAGTTTTGCATTTAGGGTTCAAAACAAATAGTAGCAGTAAACACCTGAGACATAGAGTGTACTATTGATTTTTTCATAATTATTTATTTTATTCATTGTGTGTCTCTTACTACTAGAATAAAAGCTTTGGTAGGGCAGGAACTTTGGTGTTTTTGGTTAATGACTAGATCACTAGCACTTACTAAATTGCCTGCCATATGGTAGGCAATCAATATTTGGTAAATGAATAAAGAAATGATTGATTTGTACAAAGTTTGAATTTATTGTCAGAATTAAAAGATTTTATTCAACTTCTATTGTTGATTTTCTAAACTTATTTGCAAATTAGAGTCTAGAGCCATTGCTTTTTTTTCTCCTTGACTTAGCAAACTACAGTTATAGAGGTGATCATAGTATCTGTTATAACTATGACTAAAATCAAACCTTGAATAGAAAACACCCAATCACACATAAGATGAAATAAAGAAGTAAAACCATCTGTGAATGCTTAAGTAAAACTCATCTATCTATGTAAATTCCTTTATGGTGTATCATTCTTTAGGAGATAAAGACACACCTCCATCTCTAATTCTGTAGTTCCTCTTGTACTGACTTACAGGTATAGAAAAATAGATGCCATTTTTGCTTAAATGGGAAATCTACTTAATCATGACATCACTATTAATGACTCTTTTTATGACTTCTTTTTTCCATAACACCAACTTTGATATACCACTTAACGAGAATCTAATTGCCCAACTAGCAAAATCCTTTTAAGGAAGCAAGAAACATTATTATGTTCGTAAGAATTTGCCACATCTCAAATTTTCATATTATCTCTGCAATCATCAAGAATAAGGGAAGCATAGAGGAAAAAGTTGTACTGAGTAAGAAATATCTGCATTTGAAAATGTCTCTGGTATTGTGCAACTTTGGTCGAGGTACATAAACTTTTTCAACTTTCTAGAATGTCTGCTCCATGGAGGCAATTTTTTTTCCTCATTGATGTATCCTGGGGTGTAGAGAGGATATGGCACATGTTGTGATCTCAAAAAAATATTTGTTATATAAATAAATTAATATTTTTATCTAAAAATAATGGAGTGGGGTAATAAGAAAATATTGAGATAAAGTATATACAAATCTAATCATCATGAATAGTACATTTTAAGCTTCACTTTTTTTTTCCAGCTCATTGCTCAAATGTCACCTCCAAAGAGGCTTTCTCTGAGCCCTCTCCTTACTTCCTGCCCCTTAAAATTGGAATCGCTTGCTCTATTTTTCTCTCTTGTAGTTACTATAATCTAATATTCTTTTATTTCACTTATTTACTTTAAAGAGATCTTTACTATTCCACTATAACAGCTCCAAAAAGAAAAGGAGTTTTGCATTGCCCACTGATCTACCTCTAGGTCCTAAAAAGTACTTGGCACATAGTAGATTCTTTGTAAATGTTTGTTGAGTGTTGATAGAACCAAGAAGTTACCCTCTCTTTTGTTTTTCAAATATTTTTAGAGTTTAGGGACCGACATGCTCTATGGAAATATACAACCAGCTTAACTTAGGGAATGGAAGTGAGGCAAATATATGAATGAAAAAGGTCTGAGAAATTTGAGCCAGAAAGTTGCACATGGTAGGAAATTACTAAAACTGAAAGTGCCATGAGGGCAGATGTCAGGTATATTTTGCTCACTCTTTTATCCCTGGTAAAGAGCACAGTGTCTGGCATGAAGGAGCTGCTCAAAAACATTGTTGAGGAAAAAAAAGATCAATAAGATTATTCATCCTTTAGATAACTATAATTGTGAGTAGAATAATTTATCTTTTGTATAATTGTGAAATGAAAATATAAAATAAATTGGACAGTTACTTAAAGAATGGTACCAATCAATATTGTTATGGATAGGATTTGTTTCTTAAAACTTAGGGAAAGTAATGTCGTCTTACTTTGGTCTGAAACAAATCATGAAATCTGTTTTTGAATTCTCACTCCAGGGTAGTGGGAAATTCTATCTCATATTTTAAGGGTCTCTCTCCTTTTTTTCTGATGCTCTATCAGTGTGGTTGTCTGGAAGGTGAGGGAAATCCCTGGTTCTTAGTCTGCAATAGTTACATTGGTACCATAATTTCTTTATGTTACATAATATCACTCTCTAGCCTGGTCCTTCACCTTCCTCAGATTTGACTTAAAGGTGTCCTTCCAAAGGCTCTTCTCCATGGTTATAATTTTGGTTTAATGAGAGAACCCCACAGATACTCTCAAGGGCAAACTGTGTTTATGGGCAAACTCTCACCAGTATCCCACGTTGATCTCACATCTCTACTGATAAGGTATGGTTCTTCATTATTCTCTGGAAGTCTATTATCTTCTTTCCTTATTGTCCCAGAGAAACTCTACATTTTCCTTTAAATTTGAGTTATTTTTTGCTCCATGTCTTGGAAATACTCTCTGTACTAACACCTTTTGATGAGCCACCAACTCTCAAATAAGATCTGATTGTGGGAACTGGGGGATATTTGTTTTACATGTATTTGGTTCTGTAACAGTGGTTATTAAGGTCCTTGGGATATGGAGCCTAGATTCTGTACACATGGTGTGGCCACTTATTTACAATGGTGAGGGACTAATACCTCTCAGTGTTTGACTCTTTATAGTGAGGAGAATAAAATACAAATTATTGCCTAAATAAATTATCCCCTAAATTCTTCTCCCCAAGTAAATTTTTGCACTTCAGAAATAGTTTCCCAAATGAATTGTCTTTGCAAGTATGGCTCAGTTACTTGTGCATCTGCTTTCCCTAAGTAGTTATTCTTGTAAGTAAAGCAACGTCTCAGATATGCTTTATATTCTTTCTGAGTATTCTAAAATTTGGGTGTATGAGATTACCTACAAAATAAATGAGTTGATTGCATTTGTTTTTAAAATTTAATTCTAGAATAGTTAACATTCAGTGTTATATTAGTTTCAGGTGTACAATATAGTAATTCAACACTTCTATACAACACCTGGTGCTCATCACAAGTGCATTGCTTAATCCCCATCACCTATTTCACTTATCCCCCTACCAATCACCCCTCTGGTAACTATCAGTTTGTTCTCTATAGGTAAGAGTCTGTTTCTTGATTTGCCTCTTTTTATAACTTTCTCATTTGTTTTATTTCTTAAATTTCACATATGAGTGAAATCATATGGTATTTGTGTTTTTCTGACTGATTTATTTTACTTAGCATTAAACTCTCTAGATCTATCCATGTTGTTGCAAATGGCATGATTTAATTCTTTATTATGGCTGAATTATATATCTATATATCTATAGATATATAATTATATCTAATATATATATATTCTTTATCCATTCATCTGTCATTGGAAAATGGGGTTGCTTCCATAATTTAGCTATTGCAAACAATGCTGCTATAAACATTGGGGTGCATATATCCTTTTGAATTAGTGTTTTTGTATTTTGGGGGCAGATACCCAGTAGTGTGATTGCTATTTATGGGGTAGTTCAATTTTTAGCTTTTTGGGGAAACTCCATATTGTTTTCAACAGTAGATGCACCGGTTTGTATTCCCATCAACAGTGCAAGAGGGTTCCTTTCTTCCTCACAACACCTGTTTCTTGTGTTTTTAATTTTGGCCATTCTGACAGGTTTGAAGTGATATCTCATTATGGTTTTGATTTGAATTTCCCTGGTTATAAATGATGTTGAACATCTTTTCATGATTGCATTTAGAGATCTTTTTCATAATCCTGGACTTAAAAACAACAAGAAAAATAATTTAAATGCTGTGTATAGCTGTGATTTCTTTATCCTCCTTTTCCAAGCTATTCAGTTCCTGCTTGTATTTGGGAATCTCATTTCTAATTTTCCTGGGATCTGACATGGATTGTGTTGCCATAGACACTTTGATTGATGGAGGAGAGCTTTTATCTCAAATTGACATTTTAAAAAATTGGGTGGGTCTTTTGATCACTTCCTTTTCTATTTCCTGGGTCAAACTTGGTAGTAAAGTTGTGCTAAAAAGTCTAATTTCTTGTAGGACCTGGGTGAATTTGTACCTTTATCCCTCTTTTGTTTATCAATACTCACCAAGTATATCTTAGCTTTATAGTACTCATTCAGGGTTCTTTTTATGAGTACACAAAACCAAAAAGACATTTTAGCTTTTATAAAGAAGTAGTGTTTGTAGTTATCTCTGATAAGCTGATAAGGGTAAACCTACAGCTGAACGGTGCTCTTATAACCTTAACTTTGTGTTTATGTTGCCTCTTCTGATTCACAGGTATGTGTGTGTATGTATGTGTGTGTGTGTGTGTGTCTGTGTGTGTGTGTGTGTGTTTCCTAGGCACAATATCAATAGCAGATTAAGAGGCAGTATTACTTGTAGGGTAAAAGGTTTGCCTTTCTTCTGTAGTGAACTCTTAGGGGACCTACAAAAGGATGTTCAGAGCAGCCTTTTCACTGCCTTGCTCAGTTGCCATCTGCTGTAGCTGGCAAAATCTGGACCATTATTCTTGAATATAATATCCCTTCTTCCTCTGGCTAAGTGCTTCTGAATGTTTTGTGACCAGAGATCGTTGCATTAGTGTTTAGCTTCAGTTAAATGTGGATGTTTTTATTTTCATTTAAAGAGCTATTCAGGAAGTTTATTTGTATTACTTTCTGATTTTCAATATGGCCAAAGCTGGACCAAAAGTGCCCAGATAATTCAATCAGGCACAATGAGAGTTGTAATACCTTAGAGAGTGGATCCCTAAAGCAATCTGCTGCTAAAGGTTAGAAGTTACAATAGCATCTGGGTAATGGGCTCTCTTCAAGATTCAAATATCTCTTTTTCTAGAACTGGCTTTCCATCCCCAGAAAACACCACTGTTTTCCAGGAATTCATTGTTTTTGTCATAGGCAGAAGGCGTTTTTGTAACACACTATTTTAAAACATTAAAATTTCTCTTTAAACAATCTTAGCATGGCCTTCTTGTAGTTGTTTCTTATTGTTATTCTCAAAGTTAAAAGTTATTATCATTTCTCATCTGTCTGAATTATATATCAACTTGGTCTTGGCTGTGGTTTAAAAACCAATAAGCTCAAATTATAGTAGTTATGGTTAGTCCATAGTGTAGCCATAATCTACAGGGGGTATTTTTAGTAATTTTGAGTGAGTTCTCAATGAGTAGCAAGTATAATATTCTCTGTAATCTTTGAGAGCAAGAGAGAGAACAAATATTAGTTTTTCTCTTCTAAATTAATTTAAATTGCCCCTGAGATCCTGTTTGCTAATATGGTGAAAAAAAATATAATTTCAAATTTATTTTTGGAGATGGGTTTCTCACTACCTAGATTTCATAACAATCTGGGATTGGGAGACAGAGTGTTTATAAAGCAAATTAGAAATCTCTCATTTCTTGGCAGTATTTATTGTTACTTTGCTCCATCTGTTGTATGATGCCATTGTTGAGGCTTGTCCTTTATCATCATCTGGACACTGATCACTTGAGTGTGTTTAAAGACACTTCCTTAAAGCAGTCTTTTCCATTCCTGATAATTGGGCTGTATAGAAATTCATTCATTTTTAGGACTTTGGTGCTTAATTACCAGCCACATCTAACATCTGAAGCCTAATGTTGGTTACTAAATATAAGAACATATGTCTCTAGTATTTGTGGAAATGTGCAGATGTCTCTAATCACCATTTTCTCAGGGGCTATTTCTCCTTTTCCTTTCAACTCTTAGAATCAGGTTCTTTCTCCGTCTGAATAGGACTCTAGTTCTCAATAGAGCAGACTTTTTCTCTGGGCAACTGGCAAATTTTAACTATGTAATGCAAAGACCATTCTCTAAAGGAGAAAGCCTTGACTTCTTATATCCTTAAGAAGGGGAAAATATATATTACTCTCTTTTACTTTATTCAATGACAAGAAGTGAATATTAGGGGTGCTTGGCTGGCTCAGTTGGTTAAGCATCTACCTTGGGCTCAGGTCATGATTCCAGATCTGAGATCGAGTCCTGAATCGGGGTCCCTGCTCCACTGGGAGCTTGTTTCACCCTTTGCCTCCCCCATCTCTGTCTCTCATGAATAAATAAATACATAAAATATTTATAAAAAAAGAAGTGAACATTAATAATCCAATAAGTTTCCAAACCACAATATAAACCCATTGAATGCATTTTCATGAATCCTGGTAATGGGTCACTCTTCTCATCATTGCACTTCAAATTTCCAGGTACATTTGTTGGCATTAGTAAATACGCTGAGTGTCGAATTTTCATTTTAGCTGCTTTTATCTTCTATGTAGACAATTCCGATATTAAGAAATGTTGGAGCTATAGCTATAAGATTTCCCTTTGCTAATTATATTCATTTACTGTGGATATATCAGCAATAAAATAGGGATCCCTTCTTTTGTGGAACTTATATTCTTGTGGTGTGGTGGTGGGGAAAAGGGATAAATAAATAAATCAATAAATAAACAAATAGATAAAATATATAGTATGACAGATGATGATAAGGGGTATGGAGAAAACTAAGGCAGAGAAGAGAGAGAAAATGCAAAGGAGGCCGTTGAAGTATACAACGTAGTAGTGCACTGTCATTATTGAAGGATGATATTTAAGCAAAGACCTGGAATAAGTGGGAGAATTAAGCATGTGTAAAGGTTCCAGATGCAGAGAAAAAGAAATGCTGTGCTGTGCTGAAAAAAAATCTTGCTGCTTATTTGAGAAATAGCTTACTGGACTGTGAGGTGTGGATTGACTGACGGGGACAGTGATAAGACACAGTAGAAGAGTAAGGAGGGTGGGACATTTTATCCCAGTGAAATGGTGAGCCATCATATGGTTTTGAGCAAAGGAGAGACATGATTTAAATTTTAATAGCCTCAATGATGGTTCTGTTGAGAATAGATAACTAAAGATTGGAAGCAGGGTGGAAGCATGTGATCAATTGGGAGGCACTTTGAAATAATCCCAAGTAAATAGTTGACTGTGGCTTGCACCTGGGATATATCTAGGCAGATGGTGAAAAATGGTGAAATCCTGTATCTACTTCAGAAGTAGAGCCAACAGAAACCTAGACTTTAATGATTAAATTCATGCTTATGGGTTCATATTCTCTTCTCCCTGTTTTGCATTCTTAATCAGTACTTCCACTTTATTTCTCAAAGAAAGTATAGGAAAGAAAATGACTAATTGAGCTGAGCCTGTGAATGAGCTGTTAAGAATGCCTGTTTTAAAGAGTTAGAGAACACTCGAGCTGATAATGGTTTTATTCAGGAAGAATAGAAAGTTAAGTCTCAGTAAATTCTTTGTTTACTGTACCATTTAGATTTCATTTTGAGTTTTACAGCACCAGAACACAAGTATTAGTGGCGGATGGGTACTCGTGGAGCTGCAGCGCAGCATGAATTCTTCCTGACACCTATTGGGTTATATACTGCAATATCCATAAAAGAGCTCCAACTAGTCCAGTCATTTCTCTTGAGAATGAGAAAACACCTACTCCTCTTAAAATAATAATAAAGAACAGTGGGATATAAAGTCCCATTAGGAAGATCACATGCAAGACTTTGCTTTACTAATTTGCAAAAGAGAAAACATGCTTCAGTGAAATTTGTCAGAGCAATGCCACATGGGGCTCTATCATGAGAAATTAATAGAAAATCAAAGAAAACCAGAAGGCTCCCATTTTTTGTAGATTCAGAGCTAGGCACTCATTTATTTTTGTAGTTTTCTCTTAATAGTCTAGTAGTTTCTGCCATGCAGAAATTTCATTAAGGCTTTGATCATACCAGTAATATAAACTCAAGCTTTCTGCAAAGGCTTCATTGCCCTAAAGAGACAGTAATTGGCCAAATGGCTTTTAGAGTTTTGCTTGGATTCATCACAGTACAAGTAAAAATTAATTATCCTCACAGTTTCCGCAATGCCATAATATAAGGGTGTCAAAACTTGTCTTTCTAAATGGCATTTCTTTGTATCACACTGGATATGGGGCTGGCTATAAATGTGATTTGTGGAAACCATTAATGAAGTACTAGACCTAATTGACTTCTCTTAGCTTTATGACAACATAAAAAAAAGTTCTGCACTAGTGATAATTCTTTTAAAGTTCTGTAGTTGGAAATACATGGCTGTATATTTTTCCAATGAGGCAAGACTTAACGTTATTTAGAATTTGAAATGCAGATGTAGCTAAGGAAAAATATGGCAGACATGACTATTTTGATTTTTATCATTATTACCATTGTTATCTTTATCTGCTGCATCTGCTGAGCTCCTGCTTTATCAGTACTACTGTATTAGGCCGTGTGGAAACTGCACCAGAAAAGAGGCACATCACATGAGTGGTTCACACTGTTGTATGAAGGAAGGTATTTTGATTATTGTTAAAGCTGATTTATGACAAGAGATTTAGTATTGGAACACTGTTTTCCTCATTAATACGAGACTCTAGTAGAGTCTAATTCTGAGACTTTGTTTTAGTTATTAATTCTATAATATCTGGAAATAAGTGAACTATTTTTTAAAGATTTTATTTATGCATGAGAGACATAGGGAGAGAGAGAGAGAGAGAGAGAGAGAGAGAGAGGCAGAGACACAGGCAGAGGGAGAAGCAGGCTCCATGTAGGGAGTCCGACATGGGACTCGATCCCGGGTCTCCAGGATCTCACCTTGGGCTGAAGGCGGCACTAAACCACTGAGCCACCAGGGCTGCCTGATAAGTGAAATATTTATAAATCAAAGATTGTTTTTGAATTTAAGCTAGGATCAACATTAGGTAATGTATAGCAATTTTTTCTCTTTTGATCATTCTTCCTTTGCTCATGCTGAAAATACTGCTTATCAACACAGAGCAGCCATCCATTGGTAGAGATGAGAAGGAGAGGCCATATTTCAAAACAAAATACTGTGAAAATGGTAGCAAAATATGGTAATAGATTAAATGACAACATATCATAGTAAAATGGGGGGGATATTTTCTTGTTTTGTCTGGACTTCATTTCTTCCCACTTCTCCCATCTCTTGTACTTTTAATTGAACTGTCAATAATAGTATTCTCCATCTCTCTGGTTGGAGGGATATGCAGATAATCTGGGCTTGACCAATATCTATGGCAAACAGTAGTTGTCTCAGGGGTGGACTCATGGCTAGGATGGTATATTCGTTCTCTACTGCTGCTGTAACAAAGTATATAAATTTAGTAGCTTAAAACAACACAAAATTATTATTTTATAGTTTTTTATTTATTGGACCCACTGAAATAACCCAGGATAATCTCATACATAAAGAACCCTAGTCTTTAAAAAAAAAAGATTTTATTTATTTATTCATGAGACACAGAGAGAGGGAGAGGCAGAGACACAGGCAGAGGGCGAAGCAGGCTCCATACAGGGAGCCTGATGTGGGACTCGATCCAGGGTCTCCAGGATCACACCCTGGGCCAAAGGCGGCGCTAAACCACTGAGCTAGGGCTGCCCAAGAACCCTAGTCTTAATCACATCTGCAGAGTTATTTTTGTCATATAAGGGAACATACTTATAGATTCTGGGGATTAGGACATCTTTGCAGGCTTTTATTAGAGTAATAAATCCTAAATTGGCAAAACAGAAGCCATAGGTATTCAGTCTCTAAGGTAATTGCCAGTACCTCCTAATCATGGGAATGATAGGGATCAGAGCCAACCTTTGAGGTGACCACTGATGGAAATGCAGGGGGATCTGCTGTTTTAAGTAACTGAGATTTTTTAAGGTTATTTGTTACTGTAGAATAACTTACCCTACCTGACTGATACATTCTCTTTTATAATTATTATTGCTTTCCAGATATCATTGAATTATAGGTTGATGCTCTTGGAGAAGTAGCATCTATTTTTCATTGTTGGGGTGGGGAAAATATTTCTTACTTCTCTATTTTCATACAGATAAACTGATTAAGATGGAAAGCACTCCTGGGCAGCCCAGGTGGCTCAGCAGTTTAGCGCCACCTTCAGCCCAGGGTGTGATCCTAGAGACCCTGGATCAAGTCCCACATCAGGCTCCCTGCATGGAGCCTGCTTCTCCCTCTGCCTGTGTCTCTGCCTCTCTCTCTTTCTCTCTCTCTGGGTGTGTGTCTCTCATGAATAAATAAATAAAATATATATTTTTTAAAAAAGCACTCCTGGATTCTCTGTGTCCTTCTAATCATTCCTCCTCTAGGGGCAGAAGGACCAACTAATTAAAATAAAATTGGCTGAAGGAACTGCATACATGGCTTATCCTCTTCTCTTTCAATGAGATCTTCTTGATCTTGAAGGACATCTGTTTTGGTTTGTTTTCAGCCCTGTGGTAAGCTGAGAAATATGGGGCCTACATCTGCAAGGGAAGGCCTGCTAATGCCTTCTCTCCTAGGACTCTGGGAGCAATTCTGCTTAATTCAGAGGGTAGTAATAGCAAATCTTTGACTCAGAACTAAAACCACATTATCTAATTACTTTTAATCACTAATAATATTTATTTTTGATATCTGCCCGATTCCCGTGTCTCTCAACTGATACCAGATTTGGGAGAAATTGGAAGTGCATGTATAAGTGATTCAGGAACTTATGTTGGATGCAGTATTGGGTGATAGTTGGATTATCAACATTTAGTTGCTGTATTTTCCTTTCTATTATTCTTTTTCTTTAGCTTTATTGAGGTAATTGATAAAGTGGTAAGATATTCCAGGTATACAGTGTGATGATTTGGTATACCTATACATTGTGAAGAATTTCCTCTCATTGACTTAACATATTCATCACCTCATGTTGTTACTTTATTGATTGGTTGATAGACTGATTGGTAAGAACATTTGAGTTCTATTCACTTATCAGATTTCAGTTATATAATACAGCATTATCAACTACAGTCACCATGTGTTATACATTAGAGCCTCAGAACTTATTTATCTTATAATTGAAAGTTTGTCTCCTTTTTGAGAAACCTTTTACTGTTTTCTGTAGTGCTTGTACCAGTCTACATTACTACCAATAGTGTGCAAGGGTTCCCTTTTCTCCACATCTTCACCAGCACTTATTATCTCTTATTTTTTTTAATAATATATAAACTAAAAGTTGTAAAGTGATATCCCATTGTAGTTTTGATTTGTGTTTCCCTGATGATTAGTGATTTTAAACATCCTTTCTTTTACCTATTTTCCATTTGCATTTCTTCTTCAGAAAAATTCCTATTCAGATCCTTTGCCTATTTTTAAAATGGGTTATGGGTTCTTTATTGTTATCGAGTTGTGTGAGTTACTCATATATTTTGGATATTAACCCCTTATTGGATATATGGCTTGCAAATATTCTTTCCCATTCAGCCTTTTCATTTTGTTGATGGTTTTCTTTGTTGTGCAGAAATTTTTAAAAATTCATTTGTTTCTGCTTTTGTTGCCTTTGCATTTAGTGTCGAATACAAAAATTCTTTGCCAAGACCAATGTCAAGAGGTTTACTCTATGTTTTCCTCTAAGATTTTATAGTTTCAGGTCTTACATTCAAGTCTTTAATCCATTTTGAGTTGATTTTTGTGCACAGATAGGGAACTGGTTACATTCTTTTCTATGTGACTGTCCAATATTCCCCAAATCATTGATTGAAGAGACTATCCCTTCCCTATTGTATTTTCTTGGATTTAATTAATTAATTTGACACAAATTAATTGAGTATATATACATAGATTTATTTCTGGGCTCTTGATTCTGTTCTATTGATCCGTTTGTTCCTATGTCAATACTACACTGTTTTCATTATGGTAGCTCTGTAATATAGCTTGAAATCAGGAAATGTGATGTTCTTTTTTTTCTCAAGATTGCTTTTTTTTGGGGGGGCTTTCATGGTTTCATACAAATTTTAGAGTTGTTTGTTTTATTTCTGTGAAATTCTTTGGAATTTTCAAAGCAATTTCATTGAACTTGTAAATTGCTTTGGATAGTATGAACATTTTAACAGTATTAATTCTTCTGATCCATTAAAATGGGATATCTTTCCATTTATTTGTGTTTTCAATTTCTATCATCAGTTTCTTATAGTTTTCAATGTACCTATCTCTCACCTCCTTGGTTAAATTTATTTCTAAGTAGTTTATTGCTTTTGACATTTGTAAATGAAATAGCTTTCTTAATTTCTCTTTCTGATTCGTTTCTTATGTATAGAAATATAACTGATTTTTTTTGTATATTGATTTTATATCTTGCAAATTCATAGACAATATTTTGGTTGTGTCTTTAGGGTTTTCTATATATGAGATCATGTTATCCTCAGATAGAGACAATTTTACTTCTTCCTTTCTGATTTTGATGCCTTTTGTTTCATTCTCTTGTCTACTTGTTCTGGCTGGGACTGCCTGTACTATGTCATATAAAAGTGGTAAGAATGGGCATCCTTGTCTTATTTTTGATCTTAGAAGAAAAGCTTTCAGCTTTTTACCATTAAATATAGTGTTAGCTGTAGGCTTGTCATTTATGTCTTTATTATGTTGAAGTACATTCCTTCTGTACCTAATTCATTAGTTTTTATAATGAATGGATATTAAATCCTATCAAATGCTCTCCCTGCATTTATTGAGACAATCATATAATTTTTCATTGTTGCTTTTGTTAATGTAGTATATCACACTGTTTTGTAAATGTTGAACCATCCATGAAACTCTGGAATAAATTCCACTGGATCATCACATATCTTTTAAGCTTATTGTTGAATTTGATTTTATAATATTTGTTGAGGGGTTTTTACATCTAGTTCATCAGGATATTGGTCCATACTTTTCTTTCCTTGCAGTGTCCTTGTTTGGTGTTTGTTATAGGGTGATGCTTCTAAGACATTATTTTTTCCTAGATTGTCCAATTTTGGGTGTATAATTGTTCATGGTGGTTTTTGTAATCCTTTGCATTTCTGTGGTATCACTTATAATGTCTCAATACATTTCTTTTTATTTTTAAAAAGTTTTTATTTATATTTCAAGTAGTTAACATCAGCATATTAGTTTCAGGTGTACAATATAGTGAGTCAACACTTCCATACATCACCTTGTGCTCAGCATAGCAAGCGCACTCTTTAATCTCTGTCACCTATTTCACCCATCTCCTTACTCCCTCTATTCTGATAACCATCAGTTTGTTAAGAGTCTTTTTCTAGTTTTGCCACCATCTATCTCTTTTCCCCACTTTGTTTTGTTTCTTAAATTCCACACTGAGTAAAATCATATGGTATTTTGTTTTTTTCTTCTGACTGACTTATTTTGCTTAGCATAATACTCTCTACCTCCCATCCATATTGTCACCACAGACGGCAAGATTTCATTGTATTTTTATGTATAGTTAAGTATTTTTTATGTTTAAATATTGCATATTTAAGTAATAATCCATTGTGTATAGATATATCACCTCTTCTTTATTCATTCATCAGTTGATGGACACTTTACTGTTTTTATACTTTGGCTATTATAAATAATGATGTGATAAACATCATAGGGTAGTTCTCTTTTTAACTTTTTAACTTTTTGGAGAACTTCCATACTGTTTTCCAGAGTGGCTGCACCAGTTTGCATTCTCAGCAACAATGAAAGGGCATTCCCTTTTCTCTGCATCCTCACCAACACTTGTTGTTTCTTATATTGTTGATTTTATCATTCTGACTGTTGTGAGGTTATATTTCATTGTAGTTTTGAGTTGTATTTCCCTGATGATGAGTGAGGAGGTTGAATAGGTATTTCATGTGTCTGTTGGCCATCTGTATGTCTTCTTTGGAGAAATGTCTGTTCATATCTTCTGCCCATTATTTTAACTTGGATGAATCATTTTTGAAGTGTTGAATTTTATAAGTTTTTTATATTTTGGATATTTACCTTTTATTAGGTATGTCACTTGCAAATATCTTCTTCCATCATGTAGGTTGCCTTTTAGTTTGGGTGATTATTTCCTTTACTCTGCAGAAGCTTTTATTTATTTATTTATTTATTTATTCATTATTTATTTATTTATTTATTTTTTATGAAGTCTCAATAGTTTATTTTTGCTTTGGTTTTCCTTGCCTCAGGCGAAGGAAGCTTTCTTGGATCTTGGCTACTTCTTCTATACCTGGTAAGAAGTTGCTATGGCTGATGGCAGAGATTGCTGCCTGTGTTCTCCTCTATAATTTTTATGGTTTCAAGTCTTCCATTTATGGCTGTAATCCATTTTGAATTTGTTTTTGTATATGGTATAAAAAGTAGTCTAGTTTCATTCTTTTATATGTGGCTGTCCAGTTTTCCCAACACCCTTTGTTGAATAGACTGTGTTTTTCCCATTGGATATTCTTTTCTGCTTTGTTGAAGATTAGTTGACCATAGAATTGTGGGTTCATTTCTGGGTTTTCTATTCTATTGATCTATGTGTCAATTTTTGTGCCAATGCCATACTGTTTTAATCACTACAGCTTTGTAAAACAACTTGAAATCCAGAGTTGTGATGCCTTCAGTTTTCCTTTTTCTTTTTCAAAGACATAATTCTTTTATAATTTTATTTATTTAGATTTTTTTCTCAGTGAGTGTAGCTGAAGAGTTGTATTTTTTGTTTACCTTTAAAAAAAAACACAGTTTTTAGTTTCATTGATCTTTTCTATTATCTTATTTATTTCCTTTATTTCCGCTTTGATCTTGGCTACTTCTTTTTTGCTAAATTTGGGCTTAGTTTGTTCTTTTCCTAGTTGTTTATGGTATAAAGATAACTTGTTTATTTGGGCTTTTTTTCTTGATGTTCATCCCTATAACTCCTTTTCTTAGTATTCCTTTGGCTGCATTCCATAGGTTTTGGTATGTTATGTTTCCATTTTAATTTTCTGAAGTTAATTTTTTGATTTCTCTTGATTTCCTTTCCACCCATTGGTTTTTCAGGAGCATGTTATTTAATCTACATGCACTTGTGAGTTTTCTAGTTTTCTTCTTCTAAGTCACTTCCAGTTTCCTACCATGGTCAAATAAGATATTGATGTGATTTCAATCTTCTTAAATCTATTAAGACTTGTTTTATGGCTTACCAAATGAGCTATGTTGCAAGATGTTTCATGTCCTCTTGAAAAAAATATCTATACTGCTGCTGTTAGATGGAATGTTCTGTATATATCTATTAAGTCCATTTGTTTTTCTCTGTTGCTTAAGTCATTTTCTCCTTATTGATTTTCTGTTTGGATGATCTGTCCACTGTTGAAAGTGGGGCTTGGTTTTGAAGTCTTCTATTATTATTGTATTTTTATCTGTTTCTCCTTTCTGATCTAGTAATATTTGCTTTATATATTTAGGTGGTCCTATGTTGGATGCATAAATACTTAAAAATATTATAACTTCAATGAATTAAGTCCTTTATCATTGTATAATGATTTTCTTTTTCTCTTGTTATAGTCTTTATTTTTTATTTTTTTTGTTATAGTCTTTAGCTTAAACTTTGTTTTTGCCTAAGTAGAGCTACTGCTGCTCTTTTTTGTTTCCATTTATATGAAAATATCTCTTTCCATCTCTTTATTTTCAGTCTCTGTGTGTCTTTAAAGCTTTAGTGAGGCTCTTATAGGCAGCATATAGTTTTGTCTTTTTTAAATCCATCAGCCACTCTTTGTTTAATTAAAAACATAATTTAGTCTATTTACAATTAAAGTAATTATTGATAGGTATGGACTTACTATTGCCTTAATTTTTTTCTAATTGTTTTGTAATTTTCGTGTTCCTTTCTTCCTCTCTTTTTCTTTTCCTAAGCTACTTAATGAATCTGTAGTGGTATGCTTTGATCCCTTTTTCTTTATCTTTTGTGTATCTATTGTAGGCTTTTGCCCTGTTATCTTGAGGCTTACATAAAATAGAACAGTTAATTTTAAGTTAATAACAGCTTAAATTCGAATGCATATAAAAGCTCTTTATTTTTATATTCCCCCTCCCATATTTTGTTTTTGATATCATAATTTACACCTTTTTTATATTGAGTATCCATCAACAAATTATTTTAATTTTATTTTGAATACTTTTGTCTTTTAACCTTTATACTAGAGTTATAAGTTATTTACCCACCACCATTATCTATTAGAGTATTCTAAACTTAACTGCATATTTATCTTTACCAGTGAATTTTATACTTTCATATTTTCTTGTTGCTAACTAGCATCCTTTGTTACATCCTGAAGAACTACCTTTAACATTTCTTTTTAGGCTGGTCTAGTGGTAATGATCTCTTTCAGCTTTTGTTTGTCTGGAAAACTCTTTTCAATTCTGAAGGACAACTTTGCTAGGCAAAGTATTCTTGGTTGATAAGGTTTTATGTGTTTTTTTTCTTTTTGTTTTTTAAAGTTCTTTGAATTTATTTTGTCATTTCTTCTAGCCTACAAAGTTTCTACTAAAAAAATCTCCTGATAGTCAATGGGAATTTCCTTCTATATAACAAATTGGTTTTCTTTTACTGTCTTTAAGATTATCTCCTTGTCTTTGACTTTGGATAATGTAATTATTATTCTTTAATTTTTGACAATTTAATTTTAATGTTTCCCTTTGTATTCCTATTTGGGAATTTTTGGACTTCCTGGATTTGGATATCTGTTTCTTTCCCTACGTTAGGGACATTTTCAGCCATAATTTCACTGACTAAGCTTTATGCTCTTTTTTCTCTCTCTTCTGTTTCTGGATCTTCTATTATGCATATATCGACCTAATTGATATTGTCCTTCATTCAGTCTTTCATTCTTTTTTCTTTTTTCTTTTCTTAATGTATTCCACTTCCCTATATTTAAGTTCTCTGATCCTTTCTTTCACTTTATGTAGTCTGTTCAAATCCTCTATCAAACTTTTTAGTTCAATTATTGTATTTTTCAGCTCTGTGATTTTTCTATGGTGATTTTTAGATTTTCTATCACTTTGTTGAAATCTTACTTTGTTCATTTATTGGTCTCCTGACTTGGTGAGTATCTTTATCATCATTATTTTGATATCTCTTTCAGGTATATCACTTATATCTATTTCATTAAGATTAGTTTCCCAGGATGCCTGGGTGGCTCAGTGGTTGAGGGCCTGCCTTTAACACAGGGCATGATCCTGAAGCCCCCGGATCGAGTCCCACATCGGGCTCTCTTCATGGAGCCTGCTTCTCTCTCTGCCCATATCTCTGTCTCTCTCTTCTCATGAATAAATAAATAAAATCTTAAAAAAAAGATTGGCTTCTGGATATTTACTGTATTCTTTTATTTCAAAATATATTCTATTTCTTCATTAGTCTTGATTCTTCGTGTTGGTTTCTGTGCAATAGAAAAGACAGGTACTCCTAGTCTTGACAGAATGGTCTCATCTAGGAGATGAACATTATCAGTCAGCTCAATTTGTGCTCCCTATTGTCTTTCTAACTTTCATGATTGTCCAGATTGCCTACTTTGATTTTAGTTGCTCCTAGTATCTGAGATTGTGCCAGACCCATAATTTTCCCAAAGATGAGGATTATAGTCAGCACCTTGATTCAAGATGATTAGAACTGTTGCTTTCAGGCAGCAACTTTAAAAATTTGCAGATAAGCCAGGGAAAGTGTTTTTCTTCAGGGAAAGACTGGGCAATGGATGTTCTTACTTTCCTTCTCTGTTGCGGAGTAGCTAGCTAATAACTGCTTCCTTTTGCCACATTACTGTGGTACTCATGAATGGAAGCCCTGTTGGCTATCAAAGCCAGGCAATCTGTGGCCCATTCCTCAGGTTGCAGTCATAAAAGCTGGGGCACAGGTTGTGTGCACAAGCTTCTTCCAGTGAGATGTCAATTAAGGTGGTATGTCCTCCCTCTCTAAGAGGCACAGATCCTAGGATTGGCCAATCATAATATCCTATGCCTTTGGCAATAGTCAATAATGAATAGCCAATATGTGTCACTGATCTGGCTGATTTATCAGAGACCTTCCTTGGTATTAGTGTTTTTATTGGTATATAGATGATAGATCGATAATAGCTACAAAACAAAAACAAAAACCTCTTATATCTCTTTGTTAAAGTTGGAAGCTGGGTATTGAAAATGAGGAACTGCCAGTGACCATTCTCATTAGCTGCATAAATCTATTTGTAATCAGAGCAAAGATTTCTAACACAAAGAGGGAAATAAGCTTAGAAATGGAGAGAGGAAGAGAGAGAGAAAATGAGAGCAAGAGAAATATTCCTTATGACATCCTTTATTTTTTTAAATTTTTAAAAAGATTTTATTTATTTATTCAGGAGACACACACACACACAGAGAGAGAGAGAGAGAGAGAGAAAGAGAGGCAGAGACACAGGCAGAGGGAGAATCAGGCTCCATGCAGGGAGTCTGACATGGGACTCAATCCCAGGTCTCCAGGATCACACCCTGGGCTGAAAGTGACGCTAAACCACTGAGCCACCTGGGCTGCCCCCTTATGACATCCTTTAATCTCTAGTTCCAAACTTCCCTGAGGTCAGTTCCACCTCCAGATATCTCAACTTAACAATAAAATACATTTTTTATTAAGATAGTTTGAGTTGCACTTCCTTCATTGCTAGTAAGTGAGTTTTGATTAATATTGAAGGTTCTAAATGATGAACTTAAAACACTATGGTTGTATAAATGGCCAGGCCACTTGCTATTGCTTGTTGTTTATTATAGCTTGTATATGGGAAGCAGTATAGTGATGAATAAAAATTTTTCACCCTAAAGTGATTTTAAGCTATTTAGATCAAGAAAATCCACAAACAACAACAAAAAAGAATATAGGAAAACATTTCTTTGATATCTGATATAGATTGTAGTGCAATTGATTCAGATTGCCCACAAAAAAATGGCACTAAGAAAATCCATGAGTGGAAAAGAGTACAAAGGAAGATCAAGTTATGGTGAGTGGTCCTATCAGATTTGAGGAAGAGCATGTGACGATTAAAATCAGAAAATATGTTGATTTAAATGCAAAAGGGGGAAACCATCTCAGAGGTTCAAGTAATAGACATAACTATACTAACAAAACGAATAAAGGAATTTTATAAAGGAATATTTTTTAGAAAGAGAGTATATGGTCAATAACAGAATTATAATTATATTTTATTCCTAACATAACTTTTAAACATTGATTTAAAATGTGTGCTTATTATCATTATATTTTGTAATTATATTTGGAGTTAATAAGTTAAATTTTTGCTGCTGATGTAAAATTGGTTAAGGTTTTACTACTGAAACCAGCACTTTCTTATATTGGACACAAATCATTAAATTTGTCATATATTTAACAAGGCTTGAAGGATCTGCCAAAAAGAGGCAGATTTCTTTCATTTCCTTCTTTGAGCAAGGATCAAAGATCATTTTCTAAAATTTTTTCTCTGTTGCCTTACTATTCATATAACAAAATCCTGCTTTGAAGGATCCGTATTACATATTATTTGGGCAGCATTTCTTTATTTTCTTTGTATTATATTAAAGTTTTGTCCCCTTTCAATTTATTCTGGCATCTCTTATTCATGAAGGGGCTGAGAAATTCTTATTATTGAGCCTGTCACTGTGAACTGTTCAATATAATATCAATTTGGCTTTTATTGTGCACTAAAGCTTATGGTAGACCTGTATGAATCATCACAACACATTATTTGATCAATGAAAGGCAACTGTCATTCTATGAGCTTCATTTTCCATTTAATAGTCTGAAAAAGTCTCCATTACTATCAGATGTTAATTTTAGAGAGCACATTAACTCTCACGTCTCCTCACCGAAGTGTTCTACAGATTTAATCAGAACATAATTTGATGCCTCAGTCAGGGTACATCCTAATTATAACCCAAATCCAAGCATTACTTGTATTTTATATCTGCAAAATGTGTAATAAATCATTTTAATGCTGACATCTTGACATTGGACTATACCTGAGTTTAAAATTTGACTTTCCCATTTACTAGCTGCCTGATCTTAGATAAGTTATTCTGACACAGAATTCCTTCACTAAAGGGAATTAATAATACATATTTCATATGTTTGGAGTTTAATGAATTAATACAGGTCAGGCACTTAATACAGTATCTGCTACTCTGAAAACTGTTAGCAGTCATGACGACAATGAAAATGACAATGATAAAGCTATTATTACATAGGATCCAAGAAAGGAGCTTCTGGGTTCATTCACAGAAAACTTATGCTATGTCTAGGAAAAAAAATAGCTTGATGCCATGTTTCCCCTTGTCTGTTTGTTTATCTATGGATAAAACAAAATTATTCTGTTGTCATTTTATCCCAAAAGGCTGCTCTGAAATATGCCTCAACACTTTTCCTTCAAGTCAGTCATTTGAAATCATGTATTTTCTGCCTATAAACGAAGATAAACACAGCTGGTTTTATTGTTCCCAAACTGGCATTGAAATAGGGTCTCCTACAATGACAGTCTTCTGGAACTTCAGCCTTCTCGGTTCTCTCTCTGTGGCTCCAATACCTCCCTGTGGGACCTTCTTGCAGTAATAATGCCATCTTCCATGTCCCTCATGCCTCTCATATTGCAACGTTGTGCATCCTTGACTTCTGATTCTGCCATGAGAACCCTTGTACAACTAATGTTGGTGCTTCCGCTTGCTCTCAACTGACTCTTTGTGACATGCTATTTGCCATTTCAAGCCCCTTATTTTAAATCACAAATCACTGCTCCTGTGTGCTGTCAACTTCATAGAGAAGTTCCTGTATTTTTCCTCTTTCTTTCTTCAGTGCCTAGCGAAGTGCTTGGCACATGCGAGGATGCTCATTAAGTGAATTAATGAAACTTTTATTTCATTTACTGTTTACTATAATTTTTACTCTAAATGCTGTTGGACTTTTCTAAAGGGAGATAGGCCTCTTTTAAGGAAAATTTCTCTCTGACATTTTAAAGATCTTTTTCCTGCAGTTCCAACTCTCCTCACTTACTGAGCTTGTCACACATTGGCTTCCAGTGGTAAATTCTTTCCTCACTGTGGTATATTAAATATTGATTAGAAAATATTCACTTTATGGAAAGAGTATACTTCTCTGCTTTATTGCTATTGTGCTTATCATATGACTTGCACTAAGTATGTTAGAAATGCAGCTTTCACTGAGGCTTGAAAGGATTTGTATGTTTGGGTTGCCCTCCCTCTTGAGCTTCTGACTTTTATCATAAGAGAATATAGCTTGGGTAGCCACTGGTCAAAGAAATATGACAAACACATGGAGAAGATCAGGACCCAAACCACAGTCTGGAGCCAAGCCTTTTAAGCCCAGTTTAGAAAAGCCAAAGCCCAGCTAACCCCAGCTAACCTGCAGACTTGTGAGGGAAAATTACTTAGTTGTTTTAGGTCACTGCGTTAAGGTAATTTGTCCTGCAGCATGATTGTGGCAATAAATGACTTGACCTATCCCATCTATAGAATTGGGAGGGGAATTTGGAGTTATGGGCTAACCCGAGGACTAATTGAAAGAATAAAAAATTTTAGTAACTTTTTTCTTATTATTAAACCAATTCATATGCACATAAATACATGGACCTACCAAATCAACCCTTGACTTGATGTCATTATATATGACATATATATATATATATATGTCATATATAATGACTTGTGACACACTTGTGTGTCATTATATATGACACAGTGTCTGAATTGTATGGAACTTATTTTAGGTATATGCTCTGGAATTTCTACTATAATAATGAGCTACATATATCATCTTAGCTCTAATTTTTCAGCAATTAAGAGTAGAATTGTCTTTATTATATCAGCTGAATGAACTTGCTGTGAGCCACTTGTTACACACAATTGTGTATTATCTTTGTTTATACTAGACTACCTTAAATTACACATTAAAATTAGCTTATTACTGTTATTACATATAGAATCACCTATTTTGCTAACATTCAAGATGGACACTCAGCTACAAGTAAATCCTCTTTGATCTTTTGTTTTCAGACTTAGAATTTTCTTTCTCTCTCTCTCTCTTTTTTTTTTTTGTAGTCTACGCAGTGCCATCATTTTCATAGGCTTAGGAATATATTAATGTTTAATGGAAAAAGAACTATTTCTGTTTTATCTGTTCTTTTGAGTTATACATACTGGGAAAATTCTTCCACTTCTGTTGAGAACTACCATTTCCATTGTGCTGGTTCACACTTGTTCTTTAGATCAACTTTGAGAATGATATTTTTTGTTTTGTTTTTGTTTTCATTCAAGTATAATTAACAATGTTACATTACTTTTAAGTGTTCAATGTAGTCATTGAACGATTCTATCCATTTCCCAGTGCTCATCAAGATAAGTGTAACTCTTAATCCCCTTTATCTGCTTCATATATCTCTCAACTCACTTCCTCTGTCAATCATCAGTGTGTTTTCTGTATTTGAGCCTGTTTTTTATTAGTCTCTTTTTTCTTTCTTCTTTCATTTTGATTTTAAATTCTACATATGACTGAAATCATATAGTATTCATCTTGCCTTATTTCACTTAGCATTATATCCTCTAGCTCCATCCATGTTGTTGGAAATAGCAAGATTTCATTGTTTTTATATGGCTGAGTTATATATATATATATACACACACATATATGTATATATACCATTTCTTCTTTATCTACCCACCTGTGGATGGATTCTCAAATTGCTTCCATATCTGGGCTATTGTAAATAATGCTGCCATAAACGTAGGGGTGCATATATCTTTTCCATTCAGTGTTTTTTCTTTGGGTAAATACCCTAGTGGAATTACTGGATCATATGAATACTTCCCTTTGTCATTATGTATCATCCTTCTTTGTCTCTGGTTATAGTATTTGTTTTAAAGTCTATTTTGTCCATTTTAAGTGTTGCCACCCCCCAGCTTTTTTTTTTTACTTCAATTTGCATGAAAAACATGTTTCCATTTCTTTTCTTTCAATCTGCATGTGTCTTTAGATCTGAAGTGAGTCTTTTGTATATAGCATATAGATGGGTCTTGTTCTTTACTCCATTCAGTCACCTTCTGTATTTTGATTTGGGCATTTGGTTTTTACATTCAAAATAATTATTGATCAGTATGTACTTTTGCAATTTTTCTTGTTTTACAGTTGTTTTTGTAGGTCTTCTCTGGTCCTTTCTTCTCTTGCTCTCTTCACTTGTGGTTTAATGGCTTTATTTGGTGATATGCTTCTATTATTTTTCTCTTCATTTTTTGTGCATCTATTACAGATTTTTGATTTGTGGCTATAAAACAACATTTTACGCATGTATGAGTCTATATTAAGTTGATGGTTGCTGAAGTTGAACTCATTCTAAAATCATTAAAATTGGGATCCCTGGGTGGCTCGGCAGTTTAGTGCCTGCCTTCAGCCCGGGGCATGGTCCTGAAGTCCTGGGATTGAATCCTGCTTGGGCTCCCTGCATGGGGCCTGCTTCTCCCTTTCCCTCTGTCTCTGCCTCTCTTTCTGTGTCTCTCATGAATAGATGAATAAAATCTTAAAAAAAAATAAAATAATTAAAATTCTATGCCACCTTTATGTTTTATGTACATGATATCATACTTTAAATCCTTTTATTTTGTGATTCCATTTACTGATTTTTATAGATACAACTGATTTTACTGCTTCTGTGCTTTAACCTCCATACTGGTTTTTATAAGTGACTAATCTACTACTTTTACCATGTTCATATTTACCTATGAAAATTTTTCCTTTCATAATTTACTTACTCCTAATTTTGGCCTTTTATTTCTACTTGATGAATTACCCTAAAATTTCTTGTGAGGCTGAGTTAGTGGTAATAAACTCCTTTCACTTTTATTTTTCTGGAAAACTATATATCTCTCTTTATATTCCCAAATGATAGCTTTGCTGAATAGAGTTTTCTTAATTATACAGTTTTCCTTTAGCATTTTGAATATCTCATGGCACTTTCTTCTGGCCTGCAAAATTTCTGCTGAAAAATCAACTAATAGACTTACGGGGTTTCCCTTGTATGTAGCTGTTTTCTTTTCTCTTGCTGCTTTAAAAATTCTCCATCACTAGTTTTTGCCATTTTAGTTATGTGTCTTGGTTGGAGTCCCTTGGCTTGATTTGGGGAGGCGCTCTCTGTGCATCATGGATCTGGATGTCTGATTTTTTCCTCTATTAGGAAAAGTTTCAGCTATTATTTCTTCAAATACATTTTTCTGCCTCCTTTTCTCTCCTTTCTCTTTCTGGGCCCCTATAATGTGAGTGTTATGATTGATGATGTCACTAAATTCTCTTAACCTATTCTTAACCTATATTCTCTTAATCTATATTAAGATGTATATAAATTATATATATTTGCTGTTCAGCCAGGTTACTTTCCAATAATCTTTCAGCTCACTGATCTGTTCTTCTGCCTCCCCTAATCTGCTATTGATTTTCTCCAGTGCATTTTTATTTCAGTCATTGAGTTCTTCATATTGGATTGGTTCTTTTTTATTTTTTCCCCTATCTTTTTTTAAAAATATTTTATTTATTTTTCATGAGAGACACACAGAGAGAGGCAGAGGCACAGGCAGAGGGAGAAGTAGGCTCCCTGCAGGAAGCCTAATGTGGGACTCAATCCCAGGATCCTGGATCATGACCTGAGCTGAAGGCAGACGCTCAACCACTGAGTCACCCAGGTGTCCCTTTTTCTACCTCTTTGTTGAAGGTTTCACTGAAATCCTCCACTCTTTTCTCAAGTCTGGTAAGTATCTTATTGACTATTTAAATTCTTTATCTGGTGTATTGCCTGTCTGTTTCATTTAGCTCTTTTCCTGTGGTTTTGTGCTATTCTTTCATTTGAGACATACTCCTCTAGCTCATCATTTTGGCTATTTTTTTTTTCCTATGTATTAGTAAAGTCAGCTACATCTCCTGATCTTGAAATTAGTGCCCTTATGAAAGAGAAGTCCTGTCATGCCCAGTAGCACGATGTCCTCTGTTCACCAGGACCAGGTGCTCTGTGTCCCCTACGTGGACTGCGTTCGCACTATTATGACTAAACCATGTTTGCCTTTAGTCCAGTCAGCTGGACTTGGCCTATTGTGGACCAGGTTTGGTTCCTGTGCTGTTAAAGGGATAGTCTGCGGGCACTGTGAGCTTGTAGTTGGGTGATATCAGTAGTCAGACCAGATGCCTACCTTCAGCCCAGTTGCTGGTTGTTTGTGGCTACACCAAACTGCAGGATACTCTCCCTACATTGTACCTTCAAAGACTTTCATTGGTGGGCAAGGCCAGCAGTCCAGATACCTGGCCCTCTTCTGTCTGTCAGGCTGCTCTAACCCCAAAGTATAGGGCTCTCTCCCTGTGCTGCCCCTGAGATGTTTTTTTGTTGGTAGGTGAGGTTGGCAGTCAGATCAGATGACTGCTCTGGCTGCTGATATGCTGGTAGACTTGGCATTCTTCCTGCACTGCCAGCTATAAGATTTGACTACTGAGGCTGCAGTTGAACTGAAGTGTAGTTGTTTTACCCTCTTCCCTAAAGCAGGAGTCATTTTGGAGTGGTACCCATCCTTGCCAGGGCTGTTTGTAGGATGAGATGAGGAACTGCTTTGGAGAGACTCTTGCTGAGGGCAGATTGGATGGGCCTGATTTAAAGGGGTTGGGTGTGGTGTTAGCAAGGTAGACTGAGTTTCTGCAAGAGTCTAGCTATCTAGACTTAGTGAAGGAGAGAAATGGCAGCTGCCAGTTCTTTTGTTCTTAGAGAAGTCTCCAAATATCCCTGCCCCTTCAGTACATGTTCTGAGATTAGTAAATAAAACTCACATATATCCCAGATACTTTTCAAGCTGTTGTTTCTCTGCTTTATCTTTGTGGGGTTGTTTGTTATGCTGTCTCTTTAAGAATGAGGACTTAGATTCCTATTGCCCTCTAGTTTTGCCAGAGTTAGGCCTGATGATTTTTAAAGTACCTGGATTTAATCCCTGCTGGCTGTAAGAATTTGAGAAGTTAAGACACACTGGTTTTCAAAGCCAAATACTATGAGAACTCATCTTTCCAGTGTAGGTCCCCCATGTGTGTGGTGCCTGGTTTGAGGTCTGCTGCTCTCCTTTCATGCCTGTGTTGTCCCTCCTATTTGTGGTTAGACTTATCAGAAGTTTGATTCCTGACTGTGTCTCCACCCCTCCTAGCCTTTTTGATGTGGCCTCCTCTACAATCAACTGGAGAAAATCTGTTCTGCCAGTATCTGGGTTGTTTTCTGCATTAGCTGCACTGATATGGTGCTGTCTAGGTATGTCTCTGGGACAAAGTGCTTTTAGGATCCTCCTCCTTGGCCATCTTCCCAGAAGTCTATGAGAATGACATTTTCCCCCACTGGGGTCAGTGTGAAGATGAGGGAGGGAAAAGTATTCCTTTTTCATTTACAACCTTTTCCCTTTGATTGTATTGGGACTATTGTAATAGACTGTGTAAGAGTATTTACAATTCTTTACTGAAGACTTGCAATAATTTCAAAAGGGAATTACAAGATGATGTCAAAACAATTAAAGGTATATAAAACATGATCCTTTGCCAAAGATTTCAAAGAGAAAACATCTAAGGAGTTAGTCTTTTTTACAAAATATATCTCCTGAGTGGTCCTTAATTTCTTCTTTGCCTTCTCCTTTTCATAATTTTCTACATGACTTTCTTAGGAGTACTATTACTGATTGGGAAGTGTTTAGTCACTCCAAATAACCAATTCTCTTCCTATATTTTTCTTTTGAAATCTAAATTATTCAATCTAGAATGGTGACTTTGGATTTCCACCTAATGTCAGTGATGTCTACTGATCCAGGATCTTAGAAATTTCAAAGTGAGAAATCACTTAATATAGATGAAAAAACACAGTTGGGAAAGAATCTGTTATTTTTCAGTCCTGCATAATAGGACTAGATTGTGAGGTTGCCAGTCAAATCAGATCACTGCTCTGGCTGCTGATATGCTGGTAGCCTTGACATTCTTTCTGCACTGCCAGCTCTAAGATTTGACTACTGGGGCTGCAGTTGAGCTGATGTGTAGTTATTTTACCCTCTCCCCTAGAAGGTATGTCTCAAATGAACTGACTACTGATATCACCCAACTACAATAGGAGAAGATGGAATTTGGATTGAAATAAGAAGGAATGATTGGGAATGTAAAATGTGGAAATGAGGTGGGAAATAATACAGTCATAGACACCATACTTTCAACAAAGCGAGGGAAACTCTAGCTACTGACAGTCAGTAGGGTTGCTCACAGTTTGTTTTATTTATTCTTTAATTTGTCCCCTTATATATTCAACCAATATTTACAGAAAAATAGCCATATTCAAACACTGTTCTTCATACTTCGGATATAAAGATCACCATGACAGACATAACCCCTGCCCCATGGAGCTGGCAACCCATAGATCTTGAGACACCTTTGATAGAAGATTATCATTTTGTATCTGGAGGACTGGTTTGAAGCCAAAATATAAACTGTATCCTATATTTGCTCCTATTTTTTTTTTAGAACCCAGGCATTATGAACGTCACACATTTTGAAATTTTAAAACATTCTATTATAATAAAAGAGCATTGTGTCCAAATGATGGTGGTGTCATAATGTAGGCGCCAAGAAAAGGATAGAAGGTCATTTCTCAGGTTACTAATTTGCTGCTAATTTGCTTTGAAATCTTGTGTAAATTCCTCTCTGGGTCTATTTTGTCTTGTGTAAAATAGTGACAGTAATGCTGAGCCACACTGCATTGGAAGTGGGAGGAAAGATTCCTAAAGGATTATAATGTATTTTCATATAGAGAATCATGTGTGGACCAAAAGTGATAATACTGACCCATTAATCCTTTTAATGACAAAGAAAATGTTTCTACTTAGGGAGCTGATGTGTGAGGGGAAAAAAAGATAGGAAAATAAAAGAATGGAGACAAGAAAGAAGAGCAGGCTTAGAAAAGTGAATTAACCTTTTATCTAAAGGAAGACAGATTTTCCAAAGGCCAACTGTGTTGGCTTTACCTCATTTTAAATTGTGAAGAATGCTTTAAATGGACAAATTTTTGCAAATTTTACCTGTTTTTTTAGAATGTATACTTAATGCTTTATTTAAGCAATATTTAAACATTTAACCAAAATGCTCTTACATGCTAATTCATATCATTTATATAAGAATTTTTAAGGTAAATGTGCCTCTCTTATATTTTATTATTTGGAAAGGAAACTTCTGTCTAATGCCTCATTTAAGATTCAGTGGAATATTTCTTGCTTCAGTAATTTTCCTATTAAATTACAGCTATTAGTGCTACTTCCTCACCCTAAAGGAAACCAATAAAATCACCCAAACTAATGAAGTTGTTTCCAACAGCAAGTACCTCGTTATGGGGGTACTTCTAATTACTGTTAAAATGAACTGGAACGGAATGTCTCCAGAATGGGATGTCCCAGAGCTATAAACCAAAATCGTAAACAGCTGTGCAACTCCTAATCTATTCATTTCACCTTCGCAATCACAGCACAACATCAACTAAGTTTTAAATATTGGTAGACAAGAATAAGAATGGATTTGAACATAAAATGGGATACATTGTACTATAATAAGAACATATTGGTTATGCTGTGTCTTATAAATGGGATTTATTTTGTCTTCTGGATGTTATCTTATTTGCTCACACATTTATGTCTCTCTGCACTAATTACCATGCTTAGTACTTCAGTGAAGACTACATTGAACAAGGATGGTGACGCAGCTTATACAGGAGAAAACACTGTCAGTGCAGAAATAACATGTACATTAGATCAGATTTAATTAAGGTGTGCTTTCCCTTCCAGTGTAATTTTATGACTACAGCAATATAAGGCTGAACTTATAGCCAAGGCAGAAGGTGCATACTGCAGAAAAATAAGAAAGTATGCTGCTTTTACTGACATTAATTCATTTGCAACATAGATTTCAAAACGGAAATCAAGATTGAATGTATCAATATACTTGATAAATTCAAGCAGTTGTACAAGTAAAAAACACGTGAGACAAAATGTTGTGAAATCTCGATGAAGAAATTATTATAGAGGAAGTTAAAAAAATCATATCACATTTGGAAAGACATAGTAGAGGCAACTTTAAAATTCTTAAACCTTAAAAACTCTGCTTTTCCCCCAAGTGAAAGGAAAAGAAAAATGTCCATATAAATAATAATAACAATACCAAGTAATCATAATACTGTTATTTTTATATTTGTGGCTTATAAATTCTGAAAAACATATGAAGCACATATAAAAACACTGGATTGATAGAAATGAGATATAGCATCTAGTTCTGGCTCTTGAATGAAAAGTGTTGTGTAACTGTATTTGACTCAATCTCACTGGTACTTTTTCTTTAATTACACAACAGAGATAATAAAATTGAATACATGATCTGTATGATCTCTCCTAAGTTCACTTATCTCTTTAGCTATTTTGTGACATGGAAGCACTCATACTTCTCACAGTGACCATTTGTGGAATATATAGCATTCAAGATCCATGAAATATTTTTCATTCCTTTTGTGATAAATTGGCAAGGATACGTATAACTATTTCAGAATGAGAAGTGTGTATTTTTATTTAATAATAAAAATGGATAAATACTACATTGTATTTGTATTATGTCAACCTAGATCAGCTGGAACTGTATTTTCCATGGTCCGTCCTTTAATCCATTCTTACACCCTATGTCTTTTGATTGGAGCTTCTAGTCTATTTACATTTAGAATTATTATTAACAGATAGGTATTTAATGCCATTTTATTTCTTGCATTGTCATTGTTTGTAGAGATTTTCTCTGTTCCTTTCTCAGTTTTGTCACTTGTGGTCTTTCCTTCCTACTCCAAGAATCCCCTTTAATATTTCTTGCAGGGCTGTTTTAGTGGTCACAAACACTGAACATTGCTGCCTAAGTTCCTTACACCAAATCCCACATCTCTATACTCTAGCACATCTGCCCTAGTTTTTGTCTGGGAAACTCTTTATCTCTCCTTCTATTCTGAAAGATAGCCTTGCTAGATAGAGTATTCTTGGCTTTATATTTTTTCCCACTCAGCACTTCGAATATATCATGGCACTCTCTTCTGGCTTGCCAAGTTTCTGTTGAGAGATCTGCTGCTAGCCTATGGGTCTTCCCTAGTAAGTTAGGTATTTCTTTGTCTTGCTGCCTTGAAGATTTTTTTTCTTTATTGTTATATCTTTCAAATTTAACTATAATATGTCCTTGTGTTGGTCTGCTTTTGTTGATTTTGATGGGAGTTCACTATGCCTCCTATATATAAATATCTATTTCCTTTCCCAGATTAGTGAAGTTTTCAGCTATTATTTCTTCAAATAATTTCTGGCCCCCTATTCTCTCTCATCATCTTCTGGGACTCATATGATACAAATGTTATTACATTTGACTGAGTCACTGAGTTCTTTAAGTCTATTCTCCTGTTCCATAATTCTTTCTTACTTTTGAGTGAGAAAAATTTTCTATTATTTTGTCTCCTATATCACTTATTTTTCCCTCTGCCTTTTCTAGCCTTGTGTTTATTGCATCAAACCTGTTTCCAATTTCATTTATTGCATTTTTCATTTCTGAGTATTATTTTTTTAACTCTTTTATCTCCATGGTAAAGGCCTCTCTGAAGTCTTCCAATCTTTTCTTAAGCCCAATGGGTATCCTTATGATTGTTGCCTTAAATTCTCCATAAGACATGTTACTTATATCTCTTTCTCTTAGACATCTGGCCATCTTTTGTTTGGGATGTATTCCTCTGTCTTGGCATTTTGTCTGAGTCTCTGCCTTCTTCTCTGTGTTAGAAAGGCCTACTATGTTTCTTGCTCCTGAGAGTATTTACTGCATGAAGAAGAGGTCATATATTGTCCAGGGCCTGGAGTTTCAGGAATGTCTCTGGTGTGTGCTGCCTGTACTCTGCTGTTGTACTTTGACTGTTTGATCTTTCAGGTCAGTGGTCTGCAGAGGCTCTTCTTTCTTGCAGTGGAACAGAATGTGGTGAGTTTTAACCAGGTGTGCTCTGATCTGGTTGTTAAACTAGACCTGATGCTACTTTCACTAGAACTAAAGCCCTGTGGCACTCTCTGGTGGGGATATGTGGTCTGGGCAGTAGTTTCTGCTGCCTTCTGGGAAAAGGGCCTGTGTGCCGGGTCTGACCAAGCTTGTCTGAGAAGGGCAGTTGTGCTAGAGTGTAGAGATGTAGGACTTAGTGTAAAGAAGTTAAGCAGCCAGTGTTCAGACTGGGCTGCTTTCTACAGGTGGCTCTGTGTTTATGTCGAGGGGGAAGGGAAGGGAAATGACACTAGCCAGCTCTTTTTCCCTGGAGAGGCATCTCCGTCAAAGCTCAGGGACATTCTCCAAGTAGAGTGTATAATCTCTCCCGTGTTCCCCAAGGGTTCTTCAGATAGCTGTTTCCATACCTTCTGCCCCAAGTTGTTTGCCTGCCCTATTTCTAGGGGTAGGCCAGCGCCTAGGGCTCTAGTCTAGTCAAGCCTACTGACCCTAAAACTTCAAGTCCCACTGGTTGCAAAAACTCACAAAAATCAGCCCATCTTATTTTCCAAGTCAATGGCTTTGAGGAAACATTCTCATTGTGTGTTCTCCTGTATGCTCCTCTTTCTTTATAGCCTTTCTCTGCTACCACAGCTCCCTGTCCTCTGCAGCAACTGTGATTCATTTCTCTTCCAAACAATGCCTCTGCATTTCCTACCTTCTTCAATATGGCTTCTTCTCTCCCTTTAGTTGTGGAGTTTGTTCTGTCAGTCTTCAGGTTGGTATCTGGGGTTTTTGGAATGATTTGATAGTTATCAAGTTGGGGGATGAGATGAGCCTAGGGTCCTCCTACTACACCACCATCTTAGCTCCCTCAAAGAATTTAGTACTTTTAGAATGAACTCAAACTTAAGTGACTATCAACTTAAAATAGACTGCTATATACATAGGATGTTATATATGAACTTAATGGTAATTACAGACCAAATACCTATAATAAATACACAAAAAATAAAGAAAAAGGAATATAGACATAACTATAAGGAAAATCAAATCACAAGGGAGGAAAGCAAGAGAAGAAAGGAACAGGGAAGAACTACAAAAAGAATGAGAAGACAATATAGAATATAAATAAATATCCATATTATTTCATATGTAAATGGACTAAATGCTCCAATCAAAAGACATGTGTCAATGGACAAAAAAAGCAAAGCCTATCTATATGCCGAAGAGGTACACTTCAGATCTAAAGACACATACAGACTAAAAATGAAGAGATAAGGAAAGCTATTCCATTCAAACTGAGATGAAATGCTGGGTAATTATACTTATATCAGTCCAAAAAAAGAGCGTTAAATAATGATAAAAGAATTAGTTCAACAACAAGATATAATACTTGTAAATATACCCATGCATCCAACATAGAGGCAGCTAAATACATAAACAACAGAAGACAGAAAAGCAGAAATTGATAATAACATGATAATAAGGAACTTTAATACTACATTTACATCAATGGAAGATCATTTATACAGAAAATCAGTAAAGAAACATTGATCTTAAATGATACACTACACCAGAGAACTTAATAGATATATACAGAGCACTCTATTCAAAAGCACAGAACAAATATTCTTCTTAAGTATATGTACAAAATTCTTCAAGATTGATCACATGTTAGTCCACAAAACAAGTCTCACTAAATTTAAAAGGTTTGAAATCATATCAAGCCTCTTTGTGACCATAATGATATGAAATGAAAAATCAATTACAGGAAGAAAATTAGAATAAACACAGACACGTGGAGGCTAAACAATATGCCTCTATATGTTATATGAAAATATAACATCCCCACATGCAGTTCAAAGCAGCAAAAAGCCATTTAAAGAGGAAAGTTTATGGTGATTTGGGCCTACTTAATTAAACAAGAAAAATCTCAAATAAAAAATCTAAACGTATAGCTAAATTTACCAGAAAAGGAATAAACAAAGTCCGAAGTTTGTAGGAGGAAGAAAATAATTTCCAGAGTGGAAATAAATGAAATGGATACTAAAAAAAAAGCAAAACAATACAAAATATTAGAAACTATCAAAGAAACTAATAGCTGGTTCTTTGAAAAGATAAAAAAATGGATAATCCTTTAGCCAAATTTGTGAAGAATAAAAAAGAGAGGCCTTAAGTAAAATTAGATATGAAAGAGAAGTTACTAACAATACCATATGTACAATTTAATGTAAACCAATGGGATAACTTAGAAGAAATGAATAAATGAATAAAGATAGAAAGATATCTAGAAAGATATCTCCCAAGACTGAGTCAGGAAGAAATAGGAAATCTGAGTAAACCAATTACTAGTAATGAAATTGAATCAATAATCAAAACATTGCCAACAAATAAAAGTCCAGGACCAGACGCTTCAGAAATGAATTCTACCAAACATTTAAAGAAGAGTTAATATGTATAATTCTCAAACTATTCCAAAGATTTGAATTGGAAGGACATTTCCAAACCCATTTTACAAAGCCAGCATTACCCTAATACCAACCCAGACAGAGACACCACATAAAAAGAAAACTAGGGAATAATATTGCTCAATAAAAATTCTCAATGAAATATTGGCAAAGTGAATTTAACAACATATTAAAATAATCAGACGCCATGATCAAGTGGGATTTATTATAATGATGCAAGGATGGTTCAATATCTGCAAATCAGGCTACATGTATACCACAGTAACAAAACAGAAGATAAAAAGTCTTAATTAAGATCATCTCAACAGATACAGAAAAACATTTGATAAAACTTATGATAAAACTTTCAACAAAGTGGGTATAGAGGTAACATCTTAACATAATGAAGACCACATATGACAAACTCATAGTGAATATCATACTTAAAGATGAAAAGCTGAAAGCATTTCCTCTAGGATCAAGAAAAAAACAAGGATGTCGATTCTTGCCACTTTTATTAAACATAGCATTGGAGAGTCTAGTCACAGAAATTAGAAAAGAAAAATAAATAAAAGTATTTCAAATTAGAAAAGAAGTAAAATTGTCACTATTTGCAGATGATATGGTACTATATAGAAAACTTTAAAAACTAAATACTATTAGAACTAATTAATGAATTCAATAAAGTTTCAGGATATAAAGTTAGTATACATAAGTCTATTGCATTTCAGTACACTAACAATAGATTATCAGAAAGAGAAACTAAGAAAATAATCCTGTTTGTAAGTGTACCAAGGGTAATTAAATATGTAAAAAAATTAACTTAGGAGGTAAAATACATGTATTCTGCAAACTATAAAACACTGATGAAAGAAATTGAAGACACAGATAAATGGAAAGATATTGCATGTTCATGGAACAGAAAATTTAATATTGTTAAAATGTCCAACAATTCAAAGCAATGTATAGTTTCAGTGCAATCCCTATCAAAATATATTGGCATTTTTCACAGAACTGAAACAAATAGTCCTAAAATTTGTATGGAACCACACAAGACCTTCAATAACCAAAGCAATTTTGGGGAAAAACAAAGCTGTAGGTATCACACTTCCTGATTTCAATCTATACTACAAAACTATATCAATCAAAACAATATGATACTGGCCCAAGAACAGACATGTAGATCAATGGAATAGAATAGTGAATCCAGAAATAAACTCACACATATATTCAAATAATCTTTGACAACGGAGGTAAACATATGCAGTGGAGAAAAGACAGACTCTTCAACAAATGGTGTTGGGAAAAATGGGACAACTGCATGCAAAAAAAAAAAAAAAAAAAAAAAAAAACCACCACCCAAATTGAATCATATACAAAAATATACAAAATATTTTTACTCACATACAAAAATAATTTCAAAATGTATTAAAGACTTAAATGTAAATCTAGAAACCTTGAATCTCTAGAAGAAATCAGGCAGTATGCTCTTGGATATCAGTTTTAGCAATATTTTTTTGGATCTGTCTCCTGAGGCAATGGCAATAAAAGCAAAAATAAACTATTGGGACCTCATCAAACTAAAATGCTTTTACATAGTGAAGGAAACCATCTATAAAATGTAAAGATAACCTATTGAATGGGAGAAGATATTTGCGGATGATATATCTAATAAGGGATCAACATAAAAAATATGTGAAGAACTCACACAATATAAAAAAAATAAACAATCCAATTTAAAAATGGGTATTACATCTGAATAGACATTTTCCCAAAACAAGATGTATAGTTGGTTAGCAGACATGGAAAAGATGCTCAACATCAGTAGAAATCAAGGAAATCCTATCAAAATCACAATGAGATATTTATTACCTCATACCTATCAGAATGACTAATATTGAAAAGACCAGAAGTAACACGTGTTGATGAGGATATGGGAAAAAGAGAACTCTTATGCAGTATTAGGCGGAAGGCAAATTGGTAGTGCCTCTATGGAGAAAAATATAGAGACTCCTTAAAAAGTTCAAAATATAGCTATCATATGATCCTGCAACCCATTTCTGGGTATAAAAGCACTAATTTGAAAAGATATATGCACTGCTATGTTTATTGCAACATTAGTTACAACAGCCAAGATATAGAAGCAACCTATGTGCCCATCACTAGATGAATAGATAAAAATATGGTATATGCACCTCACCACACACACACATTGGAAGATTACTGAGCCATGAAAAAGAATGAAATCATGCCATTTGCCACAACAGGGATGGACCTAAGGGGTATTACACTAATTGAAATAAGACAGAGAAAGACAAATACTATAAGATTTCATTTATATATGGAATCTAAAAAGCAAAGCAAATGAACAAGCAAAACAAAACTGAAATAGACTCATAAATACAGAAACAATGGGATGGCTTCTAGAAGGGAGGGATTGGGGGGCTGGGCAAAATAGATCAAGGTGATTATCTCCAAGATATGGAGATAAAATATACAACATAGGGAATAAAGTCAATGATATTGTGCCTTATGGTGATCACATGTGTATAAATAGTGAATCCCTATGTTGTACACTTGACACTGATATAATATATGTCAACTACACTTCAATAAAGAAAGAGCTTGAGAAATTATTAATAACATTTATATGACAAATTTATGTCAAATTTATATTTGTATATTATAAATTTATAAATATTATATTTGTATATAAACTTTTCCCTCTGAAAAAGGGAAGAGGAATATTGTCATATCTAAATATATCTATTTACATATGAATTACATATGGACATGTACATACAACCATACATGCACACAAACAGAGACAGAGAAGGAGAGAGAGAGATGAAGGGACATGAGAGAGGAAGAAGAGCAGGAATAATTTACAATGCATTATTATTTTTTTAAATTTACAATATATTAATGGATAAAGGGAAAACTAACTTTGTTCTCATAGAAGGGCTGCTCTATGTAAACTGTGGGTCTGAAGGATTTCTACAAGTTTTATTCTGAAATAAATATCAGTCTCTAATTCCACTGTAAATGGCAAGTTTGAATGTGTAGCTGAAGTAACTATGCATTTACTTGATTTCCAGACTTGATATTTATTACCTACAATTATTAAAGGATATAAGACAGATTGTCATGAAACCTATGAATTTCTTCCAGAAGTTATATATGGAATCTAAAGTTTGCATCGTGTATATATACTTGCCTTAGAATAAAAATTATGCCACATTATTATGATCTTTATGTTCTGTTTTTTATTCATCACAAATATGAATAAAGGCATGAATTATTTTTGAATTTTTATAGTTTACTATTCTTTCCATGTACCAGATTCATTGATGATGTAGGGAAAATGTAATATTAAAATACAATTTCTCTCCCAAGTCATAATATATTTTTAAAGATTTTATTTATTTTTTCCATGAGAGACGCAGAGAGGCCGAGACATAGGCAGAGGGAGAAGCAAGTTCCCTGATGGGGGAGCCTGATGCAGGACTCAATCCCAGGACCCTGGGATCATGACCTGAGCTGAAGGCAGATGCTCAACCATTGAGCCACCCAAGTGCCCCTCACATCATAATATGTTAAAATGATAAACCTATCTAGAAATGTAAGAAGAATGAATATTTTGATTTTTAAATGCTCTTATTTAAATTCTAATTAGTTAACATATAGTGTAATATTGTTTTAAGAGTAAAATTTAGTGCTTCATCACTTACATATTATATCCAGTGCTCATCACAAGTGCCCTCATCCAGGAATGTTCTTTTTTTTAATTTAAGATTTTATGTATTTATTTTAGGGGGACAGAAAGAAACAGAAGGGGAAGGAGAGAATTTCAAGCACATTCCATGTTGAGTGTGGAGTTTGATCTCATGACCTGAAGATCACGACCTGAGCCAAAACCAAGATTTGGACACTCACCTGACCAAGCCACCCAGGGACTCCATGAATGATGTTTTTAAATAAAACTTGTGTTATAGAAGCCTAGGTTGTCATACAATTTTGGGATACTTCTTTTTGTCTCAGAAATTATATTTATCCCAACGGATTTAAATTTGTGTATGTCTGTTATTTCCATATTTTATCTCCAGCTAGGATGTCCCCATAGAACCCCAAACCTGTGTATATAGCTAACTACTTGAAAAATATACTCAGTAATCCAATATCTTATAATTGGCACATTCAAAATAAAACTCCTGTTTCAACATTTAGCCCCAAACCTCTTCTTTTTAGAGTAAATTATATCATCATTCATCCAGAAGATAAGTAAAAATCCAGGATTTGTTCTTGATGTTTTCCTTTTCCTTATGCTCCACATCCATTCTCCCAGTATTCCAATTGACTGCACCTCCAAGACATCCTCCTTATGCATCTATAGCTTTTCATCTGCACCACATCACATCTATTGAAGCTACTATCATTCCTTGCTGCATGACTGCAGTTCCCTTGTTTCTTTTTTTATGCATCCGTTCCCCTCTTAGAATCAAAAAAATTTTTTTTTAGTATCTAAACCATTTGGTGTTACTATTCAGTTTCACATTGTATAGGAATAAAAGCTAAATTCCTTTTATCTCTCTGGAAGGTTTTACATGATATGGCTTCTGCCTACTTCTCCCACCTCATGTTAAACTCTTTCCCCACTGCTTCCTCTGCTCAGCCACACAGGGTCTCTCTTTTACTTAAGCACACCTAGTTTATCACCGCCGTAGGAACTTTGAACTCACTGATGTTTCTGTGGAATCCCGGTGCTCACATTGTGCAGGGCTGATTCCTTATTGTCATTTAGATGTCACCTCTAATGACTTCACCTCTGTCACATAATCTAAGAGAACTACTTTAACTGTACCCTGTAATTATCTTAAAACTACCTAGTTTTATTTTCCCTTTAGTATTTATTTCAATGGATATTTTCTTATCTCTTATTTTCCCCCTCTCTCTCCCTCCAAAAGGTATAAAATTTTTGAGAACAAGGATCAAAGTCAATTTCATTAAAGCCATCTCTTTTAGCTCGGTCTTGTAATTTTATTCTTTAAATGAACCAAAAGTGTTCAAGGTTTTTAAGCCAAGGGATGATATGATTTGTGTTTCTGGAGGATTATTTCTGCAGAAATTATTGGAGAAAAGCAGGAATGAAAGGGGGAAATAAATAGTTGGGAAGCCATTGCATTTTTATATTGGATAAGGATCTGACACAGACCAGCGGTAATGAGGTAGGCATTAGGAGAAAACTTTGAGGCATATTTAGCAATAAAATTTGGAGTTTAGTAATACATTATTTGTGAGGAAAAGCTTAAGATAACTGCAAGTATACTGTCTTATATAACTTGTTGTTTGTGCTAGGGAAAAAGAACGTTTGCCCCAGAATATATTAAGATACATCTTAGATATATTAACTTAGGATGCCTTTGCAAAGTTTGGAACAAAGGAAGATGCCTAGCAAAATATATGAAAAGAAGAAAACATTCCTTTTGTTTTAGAAAACAATGTATTTGAAGCATAGAATTTTTATTTTTGAGGATTTGGGTGGTGGGATATTTTATGCAGAAACAATGTGTCAATATTACAAATTATGACAATTGGTATCATGAATCGATCTGCTAGTTCAATTTTTGAAATAGTTAGAAAAGCATTACATGAAATTAAAAAGAGCAGCATTCTAAATTATCCCACTGAGCCTTTAATGCTGCATTTTGTTCCATGAAATAAGGTTCTAACTGCTAGAGTGGCTATAATGAGGTCTTACTTGTATTTTTTCCTATTTTATTATTGCCTTCAGGCAGACTATAAGCTTTATGAATTTTTAGCTCACCAGAGCAGATATTTAGAGAAGGGAGATTTTTTTCTTTTCTTACTCATATTTAGTGTGTTTTCCCTACTTTAACCTTGATTTAAACTAACAAAACTACATAAACTTCTTAACATGAACTAAAAATGTACTCTATACTCAAGTTCAATATTATCTTTTATATTTCACATTTTTACAGCTTTTCTTTTGCAAGAGCGTTTGAAAATTCTCCAATACAGCATACTCTTATAACTGCACACTTAGGCTCTTTTCTTTCATTATAAGGCCTTTTCTTGTCCTTCTCTGATGGACTTCAAGACCCAAATTCCATGTCTCCTGTGAGATCTTCCCCAACCTCAATGACTCCTTTGAGCCCTAAAGGATTAGGGTTCTATATTATTTGTAAGAAGCAATATGGCTCTAATTTCAAGATCACAGTATCATGGGTAACCTGCAAACCAAACAAAACAAAGAGAAAACTCAAATGAAATTCTTCAATATCCTGAGATTTTATGTGAAGCATCTTAACCAGAAAAAAAGAGTGTAGAATATAGGATATGGTCTATTTAAAGTTAATACATCACTAGGTCTTATAACTATTTTATCTGAAATATATATAACTTTCATTTACTTGTCTCTATCCCTACAGAAAAGCTTTCATTTAAACTATCATTATCTATTACATGAACTTCTGTGATAGTCTTTTAAATGCATCCTCTGATTTATCACTTGCTATTTCCAATCTGTTCTCTGGAGCAGGGTCTGGCAAATAGTCTGATGGCTGACTTTACTTTGCTACCTATCTTTGTATGTCTTGAGATTAAGATTAACTTTTAAATTTTTTAATGATTGGAGACAAATTTAAAAGAAAATAATATTTTGTGACTCTTGAAAATTGTATGAAAATTAAATTTTGGTGTCCATATATAATGTGCCTATTGTTTGCATCCCAGATCTTATCTTAACTAGTAAGAAGGATGTTATCACCATAGCAAGTATTCCTTTGGTTTATTATATTTTATGGTTAATATTTTTGATTGTTATACTTTATAAAATTATAAAGCTCTTTTTTAGGTGATAACAGACATATAGTTGAGATTACACATTTTGTTTTTTATGAATCTGTAAGAGAAACCATGAGGTGGGCGGTGGTGTTCGGGGTGGCGGTAGTGGTGGTAGTATTATCAGTTAACACGTAAACTA
Organism: Canis lupus dingo; assembly: GCF_003254725.2. NCBI lineage: Eukaryota > Metazoa > Chordata > Mammalia > Carnivora > Canidae > Canis > Canis lupus. The sequence goes on along the minus strand of NC_064263.1, from coordinate 4,752,728 downwards.
GCATCTAACCACTTAGCAGTGGGGTTAAGAGTTGAGTGTGATAGCTAGCACTATCTTTCTTATCAGTAATACAGATAATCTACTCCTCTAGGCTATAATGGTGAGACAGAGTGCTAGGACATAGTAGGCAGTCACCAGTAGTGTTTTATTTTATTATCAAACTATAAAAGTCTCTGAAACTGGCATTGACTTTCCCCCTGAAATTGGGAGTGGATTAGAAGAGGTGGATTTAAAACAGGGTTATAAACGAATAAAAGTCGTTTTTTCTTTATTTAAGTAAACCAATTTCATTCTATTTTCAAAAAGTCAGGCTTTTTGGAAAGGCGGAGTGATCTAATGCATTCAATTTTGAACTAGGGCTCAATAAATTAGTTTTTATTTCCAATTCCATCACTTGTCGCTGATTGGGCCCCTGCTGGCAAGTATTTGCTAAATAAGCCATTTTCTTTCAGAAAATAAATATTGCTTGGATTCAACCTATTAGCAAAAAATGTTTGTTTCCATCGCAGTTTTTTTTTTTTTTTATCTGAAATTTTATTCTGACTACGAATATTTCCAATCATGGTAGCTTATTCTGATAGGGACTTTTTCAAAGGAACTGCATTTATGAATAAATCAAATAAATGCTTTCTGTTAGACAAGATCTCACCCAGCTGTTTATAGCATGAATCTGATAAAATATTCTTGCACAATGCACACACACGCATTTATGTATGTATTTTTAGTTCAGCGCATTTTCTCTGACATGTAATACTGTCATCATAATTAGCGTTTATTGATAATCTGTGTTTCTTAGGGTATAAAGTCAAAAGCTGGGAAATAGTACATAGTTTTAGAAAATGGCTTTTCCTTATCGTACCCCGTAGATTGTTTCAAATAAGATATTTGCCTTTATTTTCTCTCCCTTTAAAATTGCAATAAAATGTTAGTTTCTTCATGCATATATGAAATTATAATGAAAATTAATAAAAATCCATATATTGATGGGAAATTGACAGAGTCCTAGAGAGAGTAATTATTTTTTTCTTTGACTATTATCGGCCAAATTTCCATGATATAGCTTTAAATAAAAGTTGTAGAGACAGAATATATTAAGTCATTATGATTGTCTTTTGGGGCCACTATGAATTACTCTGGTTATTGAAGTGAACAAGAGTACATTGATCACCTGATTTCTTCCATTTACATCTAGTAATGAGAAAGATAAAAACTGATAGGACACTATCTGTGGTAGGGCATAAAGGTTGATGAAATGATCCTATCGTTATACCATTTTCTCAGGAGGATATGGCTGTTGGAGGGCATATTATGCAATTAGTTATGTTATTTCCTTAGTGAGGTATGGAATATTTCTCATACAGATGATTTTATTGTTAGTACGTGACATTTGACTGCTTTACAAAATGTTATTAGACTTTTTGGTGATATACAACTCTGGAGAAGGGCTAAATCACATTTTAACAGAAAATAAGTGATTGTCCATATTGTGATAGACTTACAAATCAAGGCAAATCTCTCCTGATACTTTTAGCCAATAACCTTGAATGATTTGCTTCAGAAATTAAATTGATGCTGCAGACACATTGGAGTATAAGAAAAGATGTAGAGAAAGATTATTTATAGTTACCAGAACTTTTCCTAATGTTACAAAAACTAGATATTCTGTAGCTTCTTTTATAATGTAGATGTCATATGAGTCTTTTAAAAAATATTTTATTTATTTATTCATGAGAGACACAGAGAGAGAGAGAGAGAGGCAGAGACACAGGCAGAGGTAGAAGCAGGCTCCATGCAGGGAGCCCGATGTGGGACTCAATCCCAGGACCCCAGGATCACGCCCTGAGCTCAAGCACTGAGCCACTCAGGTGCCCTGTCATAGGAGTCTTATTGAAAGTTACCTTGGTAAGCTTATGACACCAAAGACTTCTCTTTACCTAATATGATAAGGGATATCCATATGGGTGAAATAATGAAAGCTCTTTTCTGAGAACAGGAGTGAAGCAAGAATGTCTATCAATGCTCTTATTCAACATTTTACTAGAGGATTCAGGGTAGTGCAATTAGGCAAGGAAAAAGATCTAAAGTTATAAGAATTGGAAAAGAAGAAAAAACTTATTCACAGATGATATAGTTAAAAATCTATTGATAAAATATTATAATTAATAAATGAATGTAGAAATTTTCTTTAGGGGCACCTGGGTTGCTCAGTGAGTTAAGCATCTGCCTTTGGCTCAAGTCATAATCTCAGAGTCTTGGGATGGAGCCCTGCATTGGGCTCCTTGCTCAGTGGGGGGAGTCTGTGAGTCGGCTTCTCCCTCATCCTCTCCCTCTGTGATGTCTCTCACTCTTGCTCTCTCTCAAATAAATAAATAAAATAAAAAGAAATTTTCTTGAATTACAGGGCCAATATCCAAAAGTAATTTTGGACGGGCACTGGGTGTTATTCTGTATGTTAGTAAATTGAACACCAATAAAAAATAAATTAAAAAAAAAAACAAAAAACAAAAGTAATTTTGGATTTCTATATGCAATTTCTGTGCAGAAGCACAGAAACAATTTCTGTGTTTCTATATGCAGGCTTAAACAATTAAAATATAAAATGATTTAAATTACCATTTATAAGTGCACTAAAATATACTAAATGCCTAAAATTTAAGATATGCAGAGCCTCTACACAGAAAACAATATAGTACACTGATAAGAATTAAAGGAGACAATGTAAATCATGTTCATAAATTAGAAGAATCAATTTTGTAAAGATGTTAAGTGTACCTAAGTTAACTTATCAAAATTCAATCAAAATAGAAATCAAAAGTAAATTTTTTATGTGATGATATGATTTAAATATATATGGAAATATAAAGAAATGATAACAGAGCAATTAAAAAGAGAACCACCTTATAATTGTTTATATTATTATATTATTATTGGTTATTATTATATGATAACAATTGGTTTGTGACAAAAGTGCCAATGGACAAGGTGGAGGACATCAATTAAAGATGGGTGATCAACTATATATCCATGTAGAAAAATGTACATCTTTACCTCTACTTCATACCACATATATAAATCAATATTTGGGAGATTTTAGATCTAAATGTAAAAAGTAAAAAATGAAGTTTTACTGTCTTGTGAAGTTAAAAAAGCTAACTTGAATAATCAAAGGTTTCTCAAAAAGAATACAGAAAAGCACTAACCATTAAGAAAATTTTGATAACTTGAAGTACAGTAAGAACTCCTGTTCCTCAGTAAGAGACTTAAGAGGCAAGTATAGTAGATGTTTGCAGTAAATAAAATTGTTATATAACATATATATGTATATACATATACACATGTGTATCAACAATATATATACACACACCCAGCACATGTCCAGAATATTTAAGAAAACAACAAATCAATAAGAGAAGGACAAGATAGCCCATAGAAAAGTGGCCAGGATACCTGAATAGGCAAAGTTCATAAAATAAACTATTTAAATGGCTAAAAAGTATATAAAATAATGCTCAATAACATTGGCCATCACAAAAATGCAAGTTAAATTCCACAATTAATAAAAAAATACTTATAATATCAAGTGTTGGCAAGGTTGCAAAACAAACTCAACTCTCATTCCCTATCTAACTTGGTACCAACACTTTGGAAAGTTGTTTAGCATTATTTATGAAACTAAACAAATGCATATACTGGGACTAAATAATTTAACAACTGGGTGTAGACTCCAAAGAAATACATACATTTAGGTACCAAAAAAGGATACTAGAATGTTCATAGCATCCTTACATGTAGAAGAAAACAACTAGAATCAACCCAAAAGTCCATCATTAGGAGAATAGGTAAATAAAGTATAGCATGTTTATTCAAGGGAACACAATGAACTAAGCAATAAAATATACCAACAGGTCCCATTCACAAAATCATCGTTGAAGATACAATGTTGAGCCAAGAAGCAAAAACAAATGAAGATTCTATTATGGTAGTTCAAAAGGAGACAAAGTTAATATTTTTTTTCTTCTTTAATTGTTCTATATTAAAATTTTATGCTCATGCCATTTGCAACTATGTGGATAGAGCTAGAGAGTATAATGCTAAGCAAAATAAGTGAGTCAGAGAAAGACAAATACCAAATGATTTCATTCATGTAGTATTTAAGAAACAAAACAGATGAACATGGGGAAATAAAAGAGAGAGAGGCAAACCATAAGAGACTCAACTATAGAGAACAAACTGAGGGTTGCTGGCAGGAAGTAGGTGGGGGAGGGGCCAAATGGGTGACAGGTATTAAGGAGGGCACTTGTGATGAGCACTTGGTATGATATGTAAGTGATGAATCGCTGAATTCTATACCTGAAACCAATATTGTACTGTATGTTAACTAGAATTTTTTTAAAAAGTGCTCATCAGATTCTAGGGGTATATGTAATGGAATGCTATAAAAAGGAGGAATATAGGTAGATTACACTTTTCTCACTCAAAAACAGGATACACTTGGAGGCAAAAAACCCCCCAAAAGCCCAAATTTCAAAACATGAAGATCCTATTAAATTGAATATTGAATATTGAATGCCTAAATATAAAATAATTTATCATTCCTGCCTCAAATTTTACATATTTTTCTACAGTGTGTTATGTAAACTTGAATTAAATGTGTAAATAAGATTATTTACTGTCCTGAGCCTACTGATTGAAATAAAACTAAGGTCACATTATATAATTTAGTATTACACTGGATTAATATAATCAATGATGAATATTTCTTGTGCAAGGAAATAGATGTATGGAGTTATACACTTAGATTAAGTGTCTCCTGGAAACCTGAAACTTATTTGATACTAATATTAAAACATTAGTTTTCGATATTTCTAAATATTTCATGCAATCAAAGTAAGGAGTGTAGAAAAACTATCTATTATTAAAGTAGTGACTGTTAATACTATATTCCATTATAAATCTAGTTGTGTTATTCTTTTGCTTACTTCCTCCAATCTAGATTTTATTTATCCTCAGTCATCTCTTTGGGCTTTTTACTTTTAGTAGATATGTTTCTTTTATTCTTCTTCCCTCTCTTTGAACATCATCTTGATGCTATGCAAAAGGCAGATGAAAATCCATAATCTGATATCAGATCCCATTATTGCTTTTCTTAGAAAGGCTTATTTTTGGAAGTATTATGGATATTTTAAAATACATGACATGATTGTATCAATAGTCAAGGAGCTATTAGTCTGGGTTATTCAACTTTTGAATAACACTTAGTAGGTGTGGACATATAAAATTTTATCTGAGAAAGTTATACTGTATACCCATGTGTTCAAATTATACAATTTCATATATGAACAAACAGGTATTTAAACTGCATAGATTTAGATTTGAGTAGAAGTAGGTATTGAATTAGTGTCTCATAATTGCAGGTTGTTTTGTTTATTTAGAGTGAAGTAGGATCAACTAGAAGATGCTTCTTACAGGAAGATAATTTCCTTTTCATTGAGGTAAAATTAACATACACTTCAAGTTCCTGTACAAGAACAACTTTTAGTACACATTATGTAGATTTTGACAAATGGATATACTTGTGTAACAAGCAATCCAGTTTAGATACAGCATATCTATCACCATAGAAAATTTCCTAGATCCCCATAGAGAACCCATTTTTCCAGTTTTATTGAGATATAATTGACAAATAACATTCTATAAGTTAAGGTATACCAAATAATGATTTGATATATGTATGTATTACAAAATGATTACCACAAGCTTAGTTCACATCCTTTTCTCACTGTTGCAGTTATTTTTGCCTGCTTTTGAATTAAATAAATGAAGTCACATACCGTGTGCTCTTTTGTTTCTGACTTCTTTTGATCAATGTAATGGATTTGAGATTCATTTATTCATTTATATTGCTAAATGTTCCATTATATCAATATACAATGATTCATTTGTCCATACTCCTATTGATGAGATGTTTCCAATTCTTGGTAGCATAGGCTATATGCCTTGACTTACAGAGTAGATGTATTTATATATGTAACCTTATGAAAAACTGCCAAATTGTTTTTCAAAGTGATTGCACACTTCACTTTATATTCTCATTAATGATAAATGAGACCCCACTTACTCCACATTCTTACCATTTGGTAAGGATAAAAATGGGCCTTTTTTTATTTTAGCTATGATAGAGAGTGTAATGTAGTGCATTATGGTTTAATTTGCATTAAGCCTGATGGTAAATTTTAAGACTCTTTTAATATTCTTATCAACAATTTGGTTATCATCTTTTGTTGGATGTCTCATCAAATTTTTTTGCTCATTTAAAAAATGATTTGTGTTTTTATTATTGATTCATATAATTTTTTTCCATATTCTTTCAGGTATATGAGTTGAAATGTTTTCTCCATGCATAAGGCTTATGTTTTTTCATCCTCTTACTGGTGTATTCAATGAGCAGCACTTATAGTTTGGATGAAGTCCAGTTTACAACTGGTTCATACTTTATGGATTCCCCTCTCTGACATCTTCTTTAGGTGCTGTAAAGGTGTCATTCATTTGTTTTGGCTTCCTTTTTCTTATTCTCTCATTAGTTACATGTTATTTTTCCATTGCTCTTCTGATTGTAATATGCATTTTTGCCCTCTCTGAATGTTTTTGTGATTTGTTCGGCTTCTGTTGCTGTCATTTTTCTTTTTTAAGATTTTATTTATTTATTTGAGATAGAGAGAGAGAGTAAAGGCAGAGGGAAGGGCAGAGAGAGAGGGAGAGTGACAAGCAGACTCCCCAGTGAGCAGAGTTCTCTACATAGGGCTTAATTTCAGGACCTTGAAATCATGACCTGAGCTGAAGTCAGACGCTTAACTGACTGAGCCACCCAGGTGCCCTTTGCTGCCATTTTTTGATTACTGGCCTTCTCCATCCCCCCCTTAGAATATTTAATATTTTCCAATCATCTGCTGGACATTGTTCTCAGTTCTAATTTCTATTAGCATACAAATAGATAAAGATAACTAACAAACAAAAGCTCTTTGGAGTATTCAATAAATTTTAAGATGACAAAGGGGTTGTTTAATGACTGCTGTCTCAGGGTTAGGGTTATGTTGTGTAATTTATGATAAAACTGAAATACATAAGGCAGGTTTAGCGTCTGCCTTCATCCCACCCGGGCTGCCCAGAACTGAGAAGTTTTGAAGTATTTATTTATAATCTAGTAAACATAACAGTAATGAATTAAACAGAAATTTAAATTTAATTTAATTTAAATTTTAACATAAATAACATATTTTTATGAAAATAACTATTTTCCAAAAACAAAAATCTAGTGAAAAGAGTGGCATTTCTTTATTGTTTTGGAAACTCCTTTAATATTTGGCTTAAGAGAAGACAGCTAGATTATCATATCTAATTTTGTATTCATTTTTTGCTTTGGTTATAGTATGTGAAGAAAATCTAAACTCACAGAGATAATTGAGTTTTAAAAGTGTTGAGAAATACCATGGACATTTTTCACATAGCTGGAACAAATAATCTTAAATTTTATTTTATTTTTATTTTTTAAAAAAGATTTTATTTATTTATTCATGAGAGACACACACACACAGAGATGCAGAGACACAGGCAGAGACAGAAGCAGGTTCCATGCAGGGAACCCAATGTGGGACTTGATCCTGGGACTCCAGGATCATGCCCTGGGTTGAAAAGGCAGGTGCTGAACCGCTGAGCCACCCAGGTGCCCCTAATCTTAAAATGTGTACGGATCCAGAAAAGACCCCAAATAGCAAGAAGAATATTAAAAAAGAAAACCAAAGCTGATGACAATCACAATTCCAGATTTCTAGCTACATTACAAAGCTGTGATCATCAACACAGTATGGTACTGGTACAAAAACACATAGAACAATGGAACAGAACAAAGAACCCATAAATGGACCCTTAGCTCTATGGTCAACTAATCTTTGATAAAGCAGGAAAGAATATCCAATGGAAAAAAGAGTCTCTTCAACAAATGGTATTGAGAAATTGGACAGCCACATGCAGAAGAATGAAACTGGACCATTTTTTTCACATCATACACAAAGATAAACTCAAAATGGATGAAAGACCTAAATGTGAGACAGGAATCCATCAAAATTCTAGAGGGAGAACACAGGCAGTAACCTTTTTGACTTCAGCCATGCTACTTGTTGCTAGACATGTCTCCAAAGGCAAGGGAAACAAAAGTAAAAATGAATATTGGAACTTCATTAAGAAAAGGAAGCTTTTCCTTTGCTGTGCAAAGGAAACCGTCAATAAAACTAAAAGACAACCTACAGAATGGGAGAAGATTTCTGCAAATGACATATCAAATAAAGGGCTAGTAATCAAGCTGTATAAAGAACTTATTAAACTCAACATGCAAAAAACAAACAATTCAGTCAAGAAATGGGCAGAGGACATGGACAGACATTTCTCCAAAGAAAACATACACATGGCCAACAGACACATGAAAAAAGGTTCCACATTACTTGGCATCAGTACATCAGTAAATACAAATCAAAACCACAATGAGATAACACTTCGCAACAGTCAGAATGGCTCAAATTAACAAGTCAGAAACAACAAATGTTGGAGAGGATGTGGAGAAGGGGGAACCCTCTTACACTCTTGACAGGAATGCAAACTGGTACAGCCACTCTTTAAAACAGCATGGAGGTTACTTAGGAAGTTAAAAATAGAGCTAGGTTGCACTGCTAGGTATTTACCTTGAAGTTACAAATGAAAGGACACCTGCACCCCAATGCTTATAGCAGCAATGTCCACAAGAGCCAAACTATGGAAAGAGCCCAGATGTCCATTGACAGAGGAATGGATAAAGAAAATTTGAGATATTTATATATCTATATATCTATATATATATCTCTCTCTCTATCTATCTATATATATATATCTCAAACTCAGCCATCAAAAAATGAAATATTACCATTTAAGATTTTGGGGTAGTATAGAAAGAAAGGGAGGAAAGCAAACACAGTTTTTAACACATTGAGCTTGTCCTTCTAATAAAACATTAGATAGATTGAGATAGACATATTAGACAGATAGTGTTTGTTGACCTTCTGGGAATTTGGGCTGCATATATGTGTGTGCATATAAATTAGCAAGTTATGGAAAACCAAAGTCTGACTTGTCTTAGAGCAAGGCATATCTATATTCCAGGTGAAACACATCTATCATTGTCCTCAAACTCACAGGCAGTTCTAATTTCTTCAACACCACTTTCTCATTGGTAACAAACAATTCTTGCTCAATGGTTTGAAGGAATGAAAAATGTTTTGGCATATTAATGATAGGCAAGTAAGTTGTTGGTTATAAACACATAGTAGCAACAGTGATCAATGCTAGCAAAGTAGAAGTCATTTTTTGATTTAAGAAGGTAAAAGTAGGGGCACCTAGGTGGCTCAGTTGGTCAAATATCTCCCTTCGGCTCAGGTCATGATCCTGGGGCCTGGAACGGAGTCCCACTTTGGGCTCTCTGCTCAGCAAGGAGCCTGCTTCACCCTCTCCCTTTGTCCCCTGTTCCCTGCTTGTGCGCTCTGTCTGCCAAATAAATAAATTAAATAAATAAAATAAAAATAAAAGAAGTAAAAGTAGTTTTACTTCTTCAGGAGTTGACATCTTCTATTCAAGCTACTGCAAATTGCAAGCTACTGCAAAAGCTAAATTGCAGCAGCAAATCGAAGAAGTAAAAAGGGATTTATTAGATAAGTAATTTGCCAACATATGATAATGGCAATGTTCTGTAAGTTTTGTTATTGGGAGAATGCTAAGCACTACTAAAATGTGTCTTCCTGAATCTTACCTTCTCACACAGTACAACATATTCTAATTGTTCTGTGTCGATATTGTTCACATTTCTCTAGCTTCCAATCTGCTCTAGATCCTCTCTTTTCAGTAATTCAATTTAACTACCATTCTAGGTTTTCATTAGTTTTGTGATATTATGGAACTAGTACAGAGAGATATGGGTTTGGGTAAGTCATTTAACTCAGTTTTCTTATTTGGAAAATGACAATAATCATCTTTGGGCATTCATTGTGAATTAAATAAAATAGGGTGCATGCAAAATGTTCTGTGTAAAATGTGTGTTCTATTTATAGATGTAGAGGCTGCTTTTAGACAATAGGCTTGAACAATGCAAACCAGAGCATGGCAAAAGGACCCACAGGGACCACCGAGCTGATGCAAACAGACTCCTTAAGCGACACACCTCGAAATAGCCATAGGCCTTAACTTACTAATTACAACCAGGCACACTTTCTAAGATTACCAAAAACAGAGAAAATTCCTAAAGACCCCATACTTCCTCACCCTGTCCCATAACTGTGGCCCTTTACCACCACTTCATGGCAGACAATCTCACCTTCATTGTCTTGCCTGCTGCTCCCTAGCAGTGTATTCAATAAACTTCTCTCTTGTTCTGCCTTGGGTGAATTCTTTCACTCTCCACATTGCTGGCCCCCAACCCCCACAATAGGCACTTGGCAAATATTAATGTGTGGTTTGCTACAACTACTCCCTTAAAATTCCTTTTCTTCTCTTTTTTTAAATTTTTATTTATTTATGACAGTCACAGAGAGAGAGAGAGAGAGAGAGAGAGAGAGAGAGAGGCAGAGACACAGGCAGAGGGAGAAGAAGGCTCCATGCACTGGGAGCCCGACGCGGGACTCGATCCCGGCTCTCCAGGATCGCGCCCTGGGCCAAAGGCAGGCACTAAACCGCTGAGCCACCCAGGGATCCCCTAAAATTCCTTTTCTTGGCCTTCTTTCTGTAAGTTGCTTCTGTGAGAAACCCTGATACAGGTGGGTATAGGTATTTTGGGCTGTTTTTCCTTTCCTCAGGAAAGAGCCAGACACCAAGAAAACACATGCCTAATATCTTTATGAAGCCATCTACTAATATTTTCATATGATTATTGATGCAGAAAGACTTGAACAAGATAGATCATGTGCATATACAATTACTATATTTTTATATATGAACCAATGTCAATAGCAACCAAACTTCTCAGTTGTAAAGTGGGAAAACTATCAGAATGACACCATGACTCAGATTAGGTGACATTTGTTATCCTTGATATGAAGAGATTAATAGAACATTTAATCTAATTGTGTAGATGCTTATCTGAAAAACTATCTTGTTTTACAAATAATTTTGTGTCAATTACTTCTAAATTAGATCTATGTTCCTTCCTGTGAATTCATAGTATCCTTTCTCCCATCTAATTTAAATTTAACATTTTTATGTTCTTTGCATAAATTCTATTTTTGTAGGATTATGAAATGCACTCTTTAAAAGGATGTTTTTCAAAGAGTCCAGATGGTACCAATAATTATTTATTATCTTTAGCTTTTACCATTATCTGTCATCCAATCTGTGATATTATAAATCCTGTTCAGTGCTTAGAGATGCTGTAGCAATTCAATAATGAAAAAAAATGCTTGTGTAATAAGTTCAGAGGAATCTAGAACATTATGGAGGTAGAACTACTTTTAAAGCTTTAATTAAAAGTCTGATTATTGTGCTGACTTTGTATTAGAGTTTTATGAGTAGTTGCATATGACTCTGATCTTTTTTGTTCATCTCTAATTCATCCAAATATATTTCCATAGAAATTGTTACAGCATGAATTGAAGTTTTACCTTTCACCATTGTGCAACCGAGAGAAGTCCTCTGCAGAGGTACTTTTGCCAACTTAATTACTGACTAAGATCCTTCAGCTAATTTTCACTTAAAGGAAGTTAGGAAGGTCTTTCTGCTGGTAGGAAGTGTCTCACTAGATTGTGATCTTCAAAGCCAAGAAATGCCTGTTTAATTATGATTTTTTTTTACTCCAGCAACATACTAGATGCTTAATACAAGCCAATTTATTTTGAGTTCCTGGAAAGCTTTCCAAACCTTTGTATGCCTATTAAAGTGTACTTACCAAACTTCAACTTTGAATAGAATTAACCCTTCTGTTTGAATGTTCCCTGACCACTTGGTAATTTTTTGTGATGTAGCACTTACTACATTGTTTTATGATTTGTTTTCATTTATCTCTATTGTTAGTGATTTCATTGAGGTCAAAGCCTGTACTTTTCCCATAAATCTTTGTGTCTATTGTACCTAACAGAGTAGATTGCACATATTATGTGTTTAACAAATATCTTTTGAATTAATAATTATTATTTATGAGACCATTTATGTGTATGTATGTATATACCAGTCATAAGCTTGCTTTATTGTTAATACATAGCATTTCAATGGCCAACTAAAACTATTTTCTTTTCTTTCTTTTTACTTTTTTTCACTTCTTAATTTTCTTTTTTTAATTTATTTTTATTTATTTTTAATTTTTTTTTTATTTATTTATGATAGTCACAGAGAGAGAGAGAGAGACAGGCAGAGACACAGGCAGAGGGAGAAGCAGGCTCCATGCACCGGGAGCCTGATGTGGGATTCGATCCCGGGTCTCCAAGATCGCGCCCTGGGCCAAAGGCAGGCGCCAAACAGCTGCGCCACCCAGGGATCCCCCACTTCTTAATTTTCTATTACAGCTCACCACTAACTTTCTCCTTCTAATAAATAAAATGCAATTATTTTAAAAGACAAATAGAGGATTTTATTGAGCTATATTGCCATTACAGCCTATCATCATATTTAAAAATATATGAATATTTTTGCTCAGTGTTTCAGCCTATCAAAATATTTAAAAATAAGATACCTAAAATTCTTTTTGAAAATTTTACTTGAAAATCTTATATATTTATTCCAATTTATCCAAATGGTTCAGAAGCTGAATGATATAAAACTCCAATCTGAGCCACTAGAGACCTCGTTCCAGTTTTAAATTAATTTATTAATCAATTTATTGGTCATATTAAGTTGCACATGAACCTGCTTTATTGTACTATTATCCAGCCCACATTTTTATATGCTCTTTACAAGGACTTTGTGAAAACCTTATCTAAAAGCTTCTTAAGATTAAAATGACATACTACAGAGTACCAGCATCTAGTATCTCTATAAAAAACAATGAATGACATCAGTAGGAATGGTGGTGTAAAAACCTTTGGAAATTGAGGATCCAGGTAGCTCAGTCCATTAAATGTCAGACTCTTGATTTCCGCTCAGGTCATGATCTCAAGGTCTTGAGTTTGACCCCCGGATAGGGCTCATGTACTGGACATGGAGTCTACTTAAGATTCTCTCTCTATTTCTCCTTCTCCCACTGCCCTCCCCCACTTTCTCTCTCTCAAAAAAAACCAAAACCAAAAAAAAACCTTTGGAAATTTTCTCCTTCATAAAACAATGAGAACCCTGGAAAAAAACTTATAAAAATCAACACTTCCAGAACTAAAAATTAACCAACAGTCTACAACAGTGTTGTGAATATTTATTGAAGAAAAGTGATTCAGTCTTGATAAGGGCAATTAGCTTTGTGGTGTTCTAACTTACTCTATCATCCTTCTCTTCTTAGCTCTTGAAAACCAACAGTTCTGTCTGTAGTCATGTTGAAAAGCAGTCTAAAGGACGCCTGGGTGGCTCAGTGGTTAGGCGCCTGCCTTCAGCTAAGGTCGTGATCCTGGGATCCAGGATCAAATCCCGCCTCGTGCTCTCTTTGAGAAGCGTGCTTCTCCCTCTGCCTGTGCTTCTGCCTCTCTCTCTCTCAGCATGTGTCTCTCATGAATAAATAAATGAAATCTTTAAAAAAAAGAAATGATACAAATTATATTCTGTAACAAAAATGAAATGAAATTAGAGATTTAAAAAAGATATTTTGACAAATATATGGAGAATAAAAAGAGCAAATAATGAATAAGACAGAAGAAACACAGGAAGACAGAAGAAACCACAGGAAGTTAACAAATACTTTGAAATGAAGCAAAATAAAAACATAACACACCAAAATTTATGAGATGCAGCTGCAACGGTGATGAGAGGTGAATTTATATCATTAGACACCTATATTTGAAAAATAGAAAAAATCACTAATCAATAACTTAACCTTCCACTTTATAAAACTGGAAAATAGAGCAAACTAAACCCAAATCAAGCAGAAAAAGGAAATAATAAATGTCTGAGTGGTAAGAAATGAAATAGAGGATAGAAAAAACAGTAGAGGAGAAAAAAACAAAAGCTGGTCCTTTGAAAAGATCAGCAAAATCAGCAAACTTTTAGTTCAATTGGCCAATGATAGAAAGTGGTCATATATGGCTAAAATCAGTAAAAAAGGGGAACATTACTTCTAACCTTACAGGAATTTTTTTTTTTAAAAAAAGGACAGGGAAATATTAAAGTAGTATGTCAATAAATTAGATAATCTAGATGAAATGAATATCTTCCTAGAAAGACACAAACTTTAAATATAGTCTCAAAAAACGTGAATTGACCAATAACAAGTAAAAAGATTGAAGCAGTAGTTAGGAAACTTTCTATAAAAACATCCCAGGACTAGGAGGCTACATTGGCAAATTGTATCAAACATTTAAAGAGCTGACACTAATCCTGCTTCCTTCTTAAACTCTTTCAAAGAGAGAGAGAGAGAGAAAGAGAGAGAGAGAGAGAGAGAATATTTTTCTACTCTTTGTGAGGACAGTATGGCACTAATACTAAAACCAGACAATGACATTACAAGAAAACTACAGATCAATAACTATTGTGAATATAGATGTAAAAATCCTCAACAAAATACTAGCAAACCAATTCCAGGAACATTATCTGCCATGGTAGGTAGAATAAAGGTTTCCAAAGATATCCACATTCTAATCCCTGGAGTCTTAAATATGTTAGGCTACATGGTGAAGGAAATAAGGTTGCAAATGGAATCAAAATTGCTAGTTAAAGTACCTTAACACTTTAAAGAAGAGAAGTTGTCTTAGATTAGCCAGGTAAAACTAATTATCACAAAGTTCAAGAAGAAGAAGAAGAGGAGGAGGAGGAGGAGGAAGGCTGAAGACAATGGTCAGAAAAAGAGATGTGATTATAGAAGCAAAGTCAAGAGTGATATAATACAGGAATAATTTTACTCATCGTTTTGGCTGGCAGAGGGAAGAAGGATGCCATAGCCAAGAATATGGACAGCCTTTAGAAAATGGAAAGTGTAAGTAAACAAATTCTCCCCTAGAGCCTCCAGAAAGAAATACAATCCTGCTGATACATTGCTTTTAGCCCAGTGAGACTCATGTTGAACCTCTAATCCATGGAATTACAAGATCATATATTTTTGGTATTTAAGCCAGTAACTGTGTGGTTTGTTTCAGCAGTCAAAGTAAGCTAATATATTCAACATGACCAGTTGGAGTTTATCCTAGGATGCAGTTTGAGCAACACACAAAAGTCAATCAATGTAACACATCATATTAATAGAATAAAAGATGAAAACCACATGATTTTTGCATGTAGAAAAAGCATGTGACAAAATCCAGCACCATATGATAAAAGCACTCAACAAACTAAGAGTTGAATTTTTTCAACATTGGGGTATTTACGAAATATAAAACAAAACATAGCTAATATAATGTTAAAGGTGAAGGACTAAATACTTTTCCACTAAGACTAGGAACAGGACAAGAATGTTCATTCTCAGGACTTCTATTTGACACTGTCGCTGAAGTTTTAGCCAGGCAGTTAGGCAAGAAAATGAAATAAAAGTAATTTTAATTTTAAATGAAAATTAGAAAGCAGAATGATGTCTCTTTGCAAATTATATGGTTGTATAAGTTGAAAATCTTAGGAATCCACAAAAACCCTAGCATTGGCAAAGAAGTTCTGCAAGATTTCAGGATATAAAATCAATATTGTTTCTATACATTATTTATATATAATCCAAAAATGAATTTAAGGGAAGTGCTGCAGCTACAAGTGCATCAAAGTGAAATAGGTACTTAGGAATAATTAAAAAAAAAGTACAAAGTGTGTACACTAAAAACTATGAAGCACCATAGCAAGAAATTAAATAAGGCCTAAATAAATGGAAGGACATTTTGTATTTATAAACTGGAAGATTCAATGCTATTAAAATGGTAACATGCCCCAAACTGATAAACAGGTTCAGTTCAATCCTTATCAAAATTCTAACTTCTATTTTTGCAGAAATGAGTAAGCTTATCTTAACAGTCACATGAAAATGCAAAGGACCCTAAAAATGGTCAAAACATTTGTGAAAAAAAAACAAAGCTGACAAAAATAAAATGTGGGACTACATCAAAATAAAAGCCCAGAGAAGGAAACATTAAACAAACAAACAAAAAAGGACAACTAAGGGAGAGAAGATATTTCTAAGTAACATATCCAATATAGAGTTAATATCCAAAATATATAAAGAACTTCTATGACTCAACACCCAAAACCCAGGTAATCCTATTTAAAAATGGGCAGAAGAACTCTGGAAAACAGTATAGAGTTTCCTTGAAAGGTTAAAAATAGGACTATCCTACAATCAGCAATTGCACTATTAGGTATTTACTCAAAATACAGAAGTATTGATTCAAAGGAACAACACATTCTGATGTTTATAGCAGCATTATCAACAATAGCCAAACTATAGAAAGAGCCCATATATCCATCAACTGATGAATGGATAAAGAAAGCACAGTAAAGAAGATTATATATATAATATATATACATTTTATATATATTATATATATTTATAATGAAATATTACTCAACTATCAAAAAGAATGAAATCTTGCCATTTGCAATGATGTAGATGGAACTAGAGTGCATTATGCAAAGTAAAACAAATCAAATACCATATTATTTTACTCATCTCTGAAATTTAAGAAATGAAACAGATGAACATAGGGGAAGGGAGGAAAAAGAGATGGAAGCAAACCATAAGGGACTCAACTAGAGAGAACAAACAGGGTTGATGGAGGGGAGATGGGTGGGAATGGATCAAATGGATGATGAGTATCAAAGAAGGCACTTGTGATGGGCACTGGGTGTTATATGTAAGTGATGAATTTCTAAATTCTACTCTTGAAACCTGTTTTACACTTATGTTAATTAGAATTTAAATAAAAACTTGAAAAAATGTTAAAAAAATAAGTAAATAAAAATGAGCAGAAGACACGAACAGTAATTTCTGCAGAGAAGACATACAGATGGCCAAAAGACACACAAAAAGATGCACATCATTACTTACTATCACGAAAATGCAAATCAAAGCTATAATGAGGTATTACCTCACACCTGTCAGAATGGCTAATGTCAATAACACAAGAAACAATGAGTTTTGGTGAGAATGTGGGAAAAATGTATAGTAATTAGGACAATGTAGTGCTGGAATAAAGATACACATGGAGTAATGTCCATGGATGTCTATGTGCAAAAGAATGAATTTGGACTCCTATCTCACATAATCACAAAAATTCACTCAAAATGTGTCAAAGATCTAAATATGATAGCTAGAACTACAAAATTAGGAACAAATTTTCGTGATCTTAGATAAGACAGTAGTCTTTTAGATATGATTCCACAAGTACAAAAGAAAAATAGAAACTGAACTTCATAAAATTAATAATTTTTGTTCTTCAGTAGAAACTAGCAAGAAAGAAAACCCGATGAAAATGAGAAAATATTTATAAATCATATTTCTGATAACAGACTAATATTTAGAATATATAAAGAATGCTTACATTACAAAAATGAAAAGGTATAACTTAATTGAAAAATGAAAAATATTTGAATAGTTTTTTCTTGAAAGAAATATGCATACATAAGACACAAAAACTGCTCAATATTATCAATCCATAGGGAAATGCAAATCAAAACTATAATGATATGACTTCACACTCACTGAGTTAACTGATCTGGTAGTCACTGCATGACCCAACAATTCCACAGCTGGATACATATACAAGAGAAATGAAAACATATGTACACACAAAAATTTGTACATGAATGCTCAAATCAGCTCTATTCATAATAATAGAGAAATAGAGCCAGGTTCTACTTATTATCAATATCTGCCAGAAAAATTATAGCTTGGGTTTGCACATCATTTTTATATAGAATTTAATCTCTAGCTCAGTCAAAATCCTGTTAAACAGATAAGGAATTTGTATGAGCAGACCCAAGAAGATCTGAAACCACGAAGGCATTCACTGAATATTGAGTAAAATAGAAACTGGAGTGAGAGACCTGATAGATATTGCTGGAGTTTGTGGGCAAGATTATGAGGGATCTGGATACCAAACCAAGGAAATTATACTTTGCTTTTTAGGCAACAGAGAGCTACTGTAAATTATGGTTCCATGTTTACCAAAAGTTCGGTCTGTTTTCCTGTGTTTTTGTTGTTGTTGTTGTTGTTGTTGCTGCTTTTCTTTATTAAAAATCGGTTGCATTTTGATGACGTTATTCTATTTCATATATTTTATTTTATTTTCTGACTTAGGGTTCTGTGGTCAAATCATATAATCTGCAACAAGAAGCTCTGTGTCACGGCATAATTAACTGATTTCAATATTCTTTCAATAGCATTTAAATATGTATATTATAAATATATATACATATTTGTATGCCTTTATTTTATAACTGATGTTAAGAATTTAATTATGATTTTGCAGCAACTTGAAAAAAGTGTGCTCATTTCAAAAGTAACTTTGATTTTAAAAGTTTAAGTGGAATCTTTAAAGCATGTGTAAAGATTTGTGATATATATGTGTATATAATTAGTCATCTCAATGGTCATTTTGATTCATGAAGTAGAAAGTTTATTCTCAAATTAAATGTTCATGCACATCACAGAAATAAGACTGATTATGGCATATTTATATATAAAAATGACTGAAATTCAGTGATGCTGTGAATGACATTTTAGAAAGTGTCAGACAAAAATAAAATGCTTTTTGTGTTTAGATTTTACTCTCCATGTCAAATACATGCCCTTGTCTAGTGGCACAAAAAGCTCTTGAATCGAAACCAAAATGCAATAAAATATAAAACAATTTTACAGTACATAAAACATATATTATTTTTGGTGATCAGGGAAACATAAATCAAGACCACAATGAGACTCTAGTTTGCACTCATTCAAATAGCAAAGTATTTAAAAACTTGATAATACCAATCTCAGAAATAGAACTACAGTGTTTTAGGAATGCAATTTAATGAGACTTTTGATTATGAATCACATTTGGTACATAACCAAGAAGAAACTAAATCTCTCTGCTTCACCAATGATATAGAATTTCAGGAATGATGGTAAATGTGTTAAGGACGAGAGATGGAACAGAATGGAGACGAATGAGGGAAAGAGATCTCTAATAGCAGGAAGATGAAGATCAAATAGAAAAGAAGACATTCTGAAATTTTTCCAGGAGGAAGATGTCTACTCATGGATACATGAGAACGAACTAGAAAATTTCCATGCTACACACTTGATGGTGTATATACTTCCTCCTCCTCAAGTTTACAGTGAAGTCTACTGTCTACACATTCTGGAGACTGTGGATACTTTGGGGATTAAAGGCATCAACACATTAGCATACAAAGAAATGTAGCATGGTAAAGAACTAAAATGCCTGGATTAAAAAAGTACAGAGGGACATTGGGCATCGACATTTCAGTAGAAGTAGAAACTTGCAAACAGAGGTAAATTGAAGAAGGTAAAATTCTACTAAAAAGCCCAAGATTACAACCCCATTGTGGAATGGTCTTTTGAATGAATGAATGAATGAATGAATGAATAAAATTTAAAACACATTTTAACCTTAAAGGACAGGTTGAATTTGCTCACTTACGTGTAACATGGACATATGTATCTATAAAGACTTGCAGATAACAGCTTAGTAGAGATCATATACCTTCTATGGAGCTGAATGGAAATTTCATTTTCTTTCCTGGCATACATTTTAGTCTGCAAATCTTTAAAATCCTGGAGAGAGCTTGTTATATGCATCTATGAAGTCGCAAGTAATTTTTCCTGGTCACAAAAATTGTTTTTTTTGTCCCATCTATTAATTATGAAAAGAAATGGATTTTATACAAGCTTTCTATCTTCCTTTATTTCCATTTACCTGATTTTAGGAGTTCCCCTGAAACTGGTGGCCTAAAGGCAATGCAGCTCAGGATCAGGGGCTGAGATAAGGAATGTACTGAAGATTTTAGGGCCCCAAAAGTATTACTGTCTCTTTTCATGTATTTGGCATTGTTAATTCATATGAAGGTGATAGCAGTGTTTATAAGTACCTAGTTTACAGAACAAATTTTCCTTTTGGGAACTTTTGTCACTTGAAAAATGTGGGCATCCTACTGTGTAAGGTTGAACTGAGAGCATAAAAATTGATTTCACATGGTTCGTGCATTTTCTAGAAGATTGTCTTATTTTTTTTAAATGAACACATTAAAAAAATAAATGATCACATTATGAGTTTATCATATCATATTGGTAATTTCCTTGAGAGCCTCCCCCCCATTGGAACTGATGTGTCACAGTGAGAATAGATGTCACATTGCAGATGGATTTCTTTTCTAATTCTCCTAATTAAGTATCCATACCATAGCAAAATTCTTCAGTTACTTTAATGCTCCTAATCCCATGTGATGTTTCCATTTTTTTTCTGAGATTTCTGAAAACCTTTTTACAAATTACTTTTATATATCCAATGCTTTCAAGTTTACTCACTGATCAGTGGATTACAGTGATTACCATTTTGTTTTGCACATTTCTTTCAGTCACATACTCTTATAGGTAAAACAGGATGTGGCCATGCTTTGTTACCACTATCCCCACCATCTGCAGAGCCCTTCCTCTATCTTTTCTTAAAATTCCACTCATTCATTCAAGATAGTTTTATCTCTTTCACAGAGTCATTCTCTCACCCTGCTCGAATTGATTTCTTCCTTTCCTCTTTGCCTATGGAAAAGTTTGTTTACAATTCTGTACTGATAAGTTCAATTCAACAAAACTTTATTTTCTGTGTATTAGTTGGGTCCTCTGGAGCTGGATTTAAGCCTGGCTCTAACCCTTCTAGCTGTGGAATCTTAGGCAAGGAACTTAATTTCTCTCTACCTCTGTTTCTTTATCTTTAAAGTGAGAAAATAATGGTATTTATTGTTGTAGTATTCAGGATTGTTCTGAGGGTTACATATATCAATCTATAAAGTTCTTGAGTGAAAGCCACCATGTCTGGCTTCGAGTTTTATGCTAAGCAACTCCAGCACATACACTGCAGTGTAAATGGTAATTGTACAGGATACCATCTATACAATATTAAATGGCTACCCTACTCAGAACAGTATTGGGAACATAAAATTAGCTCTAAGTATCTAAAAGTATTAGTTATTACTGTTATAGCTTATTTTTTACTGAGAAAAAAATTATCCTTAGATTATTTCTTGATTTCTCAATTCACTTCTTTCTTTTCTTTAGTTCCTGGAAGAATTATTTGCTCCTGATTTTTTCTCTTACATTTAGTTTTTAATCACTATTAATTTACCATTCTTTGGACTGTATATACCATCGCTAGGAAACCAAAAATTATTAAAATTAACTCTAAAATGAAGTAAAATTAGAAAGATAAATATCCAGGTAAGACAATGAGAAAGTTATCAAAAGACCCTCCTTTCTCTATTAAAATGACATTTTCTGGACTGAA
Source organism: Canis lupus dingo (assembly GCF_003254725.2). Lineage (NCBI taxonomy): Eukaryota > Metazoa > Chordata > Mammalia > Carnivora > Canidae > Canis > Canis lupus. The sequence continues at coordinate 4,731,114 of NC_064263.1, read as the reverse complement.
TTATTGTTTTTAAGATCAATGAGATTCTCTTGTAAACACCATATAGTGGCATTCTTAAAAATAACAACAAACACAACTAATAAAGTGCATGTGTAAATCTTTATGTAAAAGTATCAAACTATTAGTAATTAAAACTTCAGTGCATTAAAATACATCGAAAACCAATGTGAAAGGCCCCTGGGTGGTGTAGACCAACTCTTGGTTTCCACTCAGGTCATGATTTCAGGGTCATGTGATCCAGCCTCAGGTGGGGCTCCAGGCTTAGCAGGAAGTCTGCATAAGACTGTCTCACTCTCCCTTTGCCCCTCCCCACCCTGCTCTCAAATAAATAAATAGATCTTAAAAAAAAAATGTGAGATTTATTTCAGCTATGGAGGATATTTTGATATAAACTAAACAAAATTTTTTTTATGAAGCATGTGAAAAATTATTCGGTAAAATTTATTATTCCAACAAAAGAAGAAATTTTGGTGAGCCAAAATAAACACATTATTTTATGTTTAAAATATGTTCATATTTATATCTCAAGTTATGTCAACACTGTGCTTTAGGATTGAAGTCAGAAGCATCCCCTTTATATTCAAGGAGGAATAATGGTTAACAGTTATTTTTTTCCCTTTGTTTTGGAAGTATTAGGTAATTCTATCAGACATTATAAAATATTACAAAAGGCAATCATAATATTTAATTATTTGTTTTCATTACTAGACTATTTTTCTCTAAGAGCCAGGAACTATGTTGTGTTTGTCACTATATCCCTAACTCCTACTGGGTGTATAATTTCTGAAATTATTTTTAAGTGAACTAATGTTTTCTTTAAATTTATCAATTATAAATTTCTAGTTCTTAACTAATATAGTGACTAAAAAGTAAAACTTCCCCATATTCAAGGAGAGAAATTTGTCTTGCTTTTACTTATATTTTTCCCCCTTTTCTACCTACTTCTTAGAAGAGAGATTATTAAGCATAATTTTATTAAGATGGTTATTGCTTACTACAACAATCCTTTTTTTTAAAAAAAATATTTTATTTATTTATTCATGAGAGACACAGAGAGAGAGAGGCAGAGACACAGGCAGAGGGAGAAGCAGGCTCCATGCAGGAAGCCTGATGTGGGTCTCGATCCTGGGCCTCCAGGATCACACCCTGGGCCAAAGGCAGGTGCTAAATCACTGAGCCACCCAGGGATCCCCTACAACAACCTTTGATTTAAAAAAAATCAGAAACTATCCTCAGGATCCTTTTTTTTTTTTTTTAAATCACACTTTCAATTATTGTGTGCCTAAATTGATGTTTTACTGGTTTTGATGCTCAAAATTATTTTTTTAAAATCTTGACTTTCTTTCTACTGAGTTCTTGATTTTGATTTCTATCATCTAAAAAATGTCTAAAGAAATTTCTTTTATAAGTTTTTTGAAGAGGTAATCTCTACATCCGCTGTTGGGCTTTAACTCATAACCCCAAGATGAAGAGTTGGATGTTCTACCAACTGAGCCAGCCAAGCACCCCAAGAAATTTTCTTAAGTGAGATATTAGTGTTTATTTCAGAGACTCAACTATTCACAAATGTCTTATTTTCCCACACAAATGACAAGTTCCACATAAAAATTTTTGCATTAAATATTTTCTTTGAAACTTCCAATTTTCTGTTTTCTTTGGATATACTATTTTATTCATGAGAAATCTGAATAATTTACTACATTATTTTCTTAGAGCTAAGTTAATTTTTCTACCTGAATGGTTATGACACTTTTTTTTTCTCCACTACTTTTGCAGTTCAAACATTATTGAGGAAAATCAAATAGAGCCTGAGTAAAAAAAGACATATACTTTTCATGGATTAGAAGATATTAAATGATATCAGTTTTCTCCAGAATGATCTAGTTAATCAAATTTCTAGTAATATTTATTAGTGAAATATAAAATTATTAAATACTTATATAAACATATATTTACATATTATATATAAATATAAGCATATAGGGCAGCCCCAGTAGCGCAGCGGTTTGGCGCCTGCCTTTGGCCAGGGTATAATACTGGAGACCCGGGATCGAGTCCCACGTCGGGCTTCCTGCTTGGAGCCTGCTTCTCCCTCTACCTGTGTCTCTGCCTCTCTCTCGCTCTCCCTGAATAAACAAATAAATCTTAAAAAAAAAAGAATATATTTTTCATATATAGATAAAACACTACTTGAAGAAGGAAAAAGGTAGGGTGCTAATATCAAGTCTTAAAAGCTACAAAAATAAGACAGCATTTTATACTCACAGTGAAAGGCAGAAAAGAATAATAGAACAATGAGAGAGCCCTCAGAATTAGATTCATTCCATATTGACATCTGGTTAATGACAAAAATTGGGTTGCAGAGTAGCATGAAATATAGTAGGACTATATTTTCAATAAAAATAGTAGGATGATGGATAACCACTTGGAAAAAATTGAAACTTGATTGATATCTCCCACCATAGACAAAAATACACTCAAATTTTTATTTATTTATTTATTTATTTGTCATTTTTATTTTTTTAATAAATTAATTTTTTATTGGTGTTCCATTTACCAACATACAGAATAACACCCAGTGCTCATCCTGTCAAGTGCCCCCCCTCAGTACCTGTCACCCACTCACTCCCACCCCCCGCCCTCCTCCCCTTCCACCACCCCTAGTTCGTTTCCCAGAGTTAGGAGTCTTCATGTTCTGTCTCCCTTTCTGATATTTCCCACACATTTCTTCTCCCTTCCCTTATATTCCCTTTTACTATTATTTATATTCCCCAAATGAATGAGAACATACACTGTTTGTCCTTTTCCGATTTACTTACTTCACTCAGCATAATACCCTCCAGTTCCATCCACGTCGAAGCAAATGGTGGGTATTTGTCGTTTCTAATGGCTGAGGAATATTCCATTGTATACATAGACCACATCTTCTTTATCCATTCGTCTTACAATAGACACCAAGGCTCCTTCCACAGTTTGGCTATTGTGGACATTGCTGCTAGAAACATCGGGGTGCAGGTGTCCTGGCGTTTCATTGCATCTGAATCTTTGGGGTAAATCCCTAAGAGTGCAATTGCTGGGTCGTAGGGCAGGTCCATTTTTAACTCTTTGAGGAACCTGCACACAGTTTTCCAGAGTGGCTGCACCAGTTCACATTCCCACCAACAGTGTATGAGGGTTCCCTTTTCTCCACATCCTCTCCAACATTTGTGGTTTCCTGCCTTATTAATTTTCCCCATTCTCACTGGTGTGAGGTGGTATCTCATTGTGGTTTTGATTTGTATTTCCCTGATGGCCAGTGATGCGGAGCATTTTCTCATGCGCTTGTTGGCCATGTCTATGTCTTGCTCTGTGAGATTTCTGTTCATGTCTTTTGCCCATTTCATGATTGGATTGTTGGTTTCTTTGGTGTTGAGTTTAATAAGTTCTTTATAGATTTTGGAAACTAGCCCTTTATCTGATACGTCATTTGCAAATATCTTCTCCCATTCTGTAGGTTTTCTTTTAGTTTTGTTGACTGTATCCTTTGCTGTGCAGAAGCTTTTTTTCTTGATGAAGTCCCAATAATTCATTTTTGCTTTGGTTTCCCTTGCCTTCATGGATGTATCTTGCAAGAAGTTGCTGTGGCCAAGTTCAAAAAGGGTGTTGCCTGTGTTCTCTAGGATTTTGATGGAATCTTGTCTCACATTTAGATCTTTCATCCATTTTGAGTTTATCTTTTACAGTCAAATTTTTAAAGGTAAAACAAAGCTTTTAGAATATGAATTATTAGTATTTAAATAGGAAAAAAATTAAATAGAATATATAAAGCACTAACCATAAAGGAGAAGACTAATAAATTAGAAGATTGACAAGTTTGAGTATGGGAAAGTTGAGGACTTCTATTTATTAATATTATTTATGAAGTGAGTAAAAATGCAAACCATGTAGTGAGAGAAAATATTTGCAACATATGTAACTGTCAAAGAACACTTAATCCAGAATTCCTACAAATTAATGAGAAGAAAACTGATAAATATTAGTAGAGAAAATGTGTAAGATAATGAACAGTCAATTCCCAAAGAGAATATCCAGGTAGTCAAAGGAAATTGTGTTCATTTTCAGTATTTATTAGGAAAATGCAAATTAAAATTAGAATATGATACCTGAACATAATGATCATAATGGCTAAAATGAAAAAGACTGATAATAATAAGTGTTGCCAAAGATGTGGATCAATAAGAATTACCATGAACAGTGCTAATGTTGTACATAGATACTACTTTGGAAAATAGTTTGTGTTATCTACTAAAATTGAATCTAAGCACATCTATAACCCAGAAATTCCACCTCTAGATATATAACCAATTCCAAATTCCATTTCTAGGTATATAAGCAACCAACCAATGTATGCATTGAAAATATGTCCAAGAGACATGCTCAGTCAGTTAAGCATCTGACTTTGGCTCCAGTCATGATCTTGGGGTCCTGCAATCAAGTGCCCCATTGGGCTTCGTGTTTAGTGGGGAGTCTGCCCCTCTCCCTCTGCTTCTTCACTACTCATTTGATCTCTCTTTCAAATGAGCAAATAAAATCTTTTTTAAAAATATGCACAAGAATAGATGAAATATTCAAAACTACCCTCAATTTGCAAACAACCCATATATTCTTGAACAGTAGAATTGTTAAATGTGCTGTGGTATTTTCATATAATGTAATGTTATATGGGAATTAGAGTAATAAACTTCAGATGCACTCAACAATATGGATGAATCTTACAGACAAAATATTTTAGAGGAATTATAAGAGAAAGAGGCATAATATATACTGTAAATGTATATATCATGAATAAATAAATAAAATCTTTAAAAAATTGTGAGGATACTATAACAAGTTTCCATAAACATTATAACTCATTTAATTCTATAATTATGATGTTAAATTAGTATGGTACACTTGTTATAATAAATGAATAAACTATTGACATATTATATTAACTGAAGTCCATAGCTCATTGTTTCTCTTAGTTTTTACCTAAAGTACTTTTTCTGTTCCATGATCCCATCCATAATACCAAATTATATTTAGTTGCCATGTCTCCTTAGGCTTCTCTTAGGTATAAAACATTTTTAACATACAATATTACATTAATTTTAGATGTATAACATAGTAATTTGACAATTCTGCACATTATTCTGTGCTCCCCATGATAGGTGTAGTTACTATCTGTCACCATACAATGTTATTTTATTATTATTGACTATATTCCCTATGGTGTGTTTTTCATCCCAGTGGCTTATTTATTTTATAACTTTAGCCATTTATCTATGCATGCAAACTTAGATGGCTTTTATAACTTGGCTATTGTAAATAATACTGCAATAAATATGGGGGGTACATATATCTTTTCAAATTAGTGTTTTCATTTTCTTTGGGTAAATACCCAATAGTGAAATTATTGGATCATTTGATATTTTAATTTTTAATTATTTGGGGAACTTCCATCCTGTGTTTTTTTTTTAATTTTTATTTATTTATGATAGTCACAGAGAGAGAGAGAGAGAGAGGCAGAGACACAGGCAGAGGGAGAGGCAGGCTCCATGCACCGGGAGCCCGACGTGGGATTTGATCCCGGGTCACCAGGATCACGCCCTGGGCCAAAGGCAGGCGCCAAACCGCTGCGCCACCCAGGGATCCCCCATCCTGTGTTTTATAGTGGTTGCACTCATTTGTATTTCCACCAGCAGTGAATAAGGGTTCTCTTTTCTCCATATCCTCACTAACCTTGTAATTTCTTGTCTTTTTGTTACTAGTCATTTTAAGAGGTGTAAGCTGATATTTCATGGTTGTTTTACTTTGCACTTCCCTGACGATTAGTGATGTTGAACATCTTTTCATATGTCTCTTGACCATCTGTATGACTTCTTTGGAAAAATGCCTATTCAGGTCCTCTGCTCATTTTTTAATTATATTCTTCTCTCTCTCTCTTTCTGATGTTGAGTTATATAAGTTCATTACATATTTTGGATATTAATCTCTTTTTGGAAATATCACTTGCAAAACTACTCTTCCATGCAGTAGGTTGCCTTTTTGTTTTGTTCATGGTTACCTTGACTCTGCAAATCTTTTGATTTTGATGTTGTACCAATAGTTTATTTTTGCTTTTGCTTCCTTTGACTAAGAAGATATATCCAGAAAAATGTTACTAAGGCCAATGTCCAGAGATTAGTGCCTGTCCTTTCTTTTGGTAGTTCTATGGTTTCTAGTCTCACACTTAAGTTTTTAATTCATTTCGAGTTTATTTTTGTGTATGGAGTAAGAAAGTGGTCCAGTATCATTCTTTTGTATGTAGCTGTCCCATTTTCCCAGCACCATTTATTGACGAAACCATCTTTTCCCTATTATATATTCTTGCTTCTTTTTTCATAGGTTAATTGACCAATAAATAAGGGTTTATTGCTGGACTCACTATCTGATTCTAATGACCTATGTGTCTATTTTTGTACCAGAATCATACCATTTTGATTAGGTGTAGCTTTGTAGTCTATCTTGAAATCTGGGATTGTAATACCTGTAGCTTTGTTTATCTTTCTCAAGATTTCTTTGGCTGATCAGGGATTTTTTGTGGTTCCATACAAATTTTAAGATTACTGTCCTAGTTCTGCAAAACAATGCTTTTGACATTTTGATAAGGATTGGACTGAATCTGTAGATTGTTTTGGGTAGTATGAACATTTTAACAATATTAATTCTTCCAACTCATGAGCATAGTATATCTTTCCAGTTTTTATGTCATATTCAATTTCTTTCATTGATGTTTTACAGAAGATAAGCCTTTCACTGGTTGATTAAATTTATTCTTTTTTTTTTAAATTTTGCTTCTTTTTTTAAAATTTATTCAGAGGCAGAGAGAGAGAGAGAGAGAGAGAGGCAGGCAGAGAGGCAGAGACACAAGCAGAGAGAGAAGCAGGCTCCATGCAGGGAGCCCGACGTGGGACTCGATCCCGGGTCTCCAGGATCACGCCCTGGGCTAAAGGCGGCGCTAAACCGCTGCGCCACCGGGGCTGCCCAATTAAATTTATTTTTATGTATTTTATTCTCTTTGGTAAAATTATAAATGGGATTGTTTTCTTAATTTCTCTTTCTGCTATTTTGTTATTAGTGTATAAAAATCCACTATGTTTCTGTATATTAATTTCAAATTCTACAACTTTGCTGAAACAATTTATTAGTTCTAAAGGGTTTCGTTTTTTGTTTTTGTTTTTGTTTTTTTTTGGTGCAAGTAGTGACAGATTTACTTCTTAACTTAAAATTGGATACTTTTTATTTCTATTTCTTCCGATTGTTGTGGCTAAGAGTTCTAGTACTATGTTAAATAAAAGTGGTGAGAGTGGACATCTTTGTCTTGTTCCTGATCTTAGAGAAAAAATTTGGGTTTTTCATTATTGAGTATGATGTAGCCATGGGTTTGTCATATATGGCCTTTATTATGTCCAGGTATGTTTTCTCTAAACCCATTTTGTTGAGAATTTTTGTCATAAGTGGATTGGTGATAAAATAGATGTCTACATGGAGACAAATAAAAATGGAAAAAAGTGATCCAAATCTTTAGGATGCAGCAAAAGCAACTAAGAGGGAAGTTTATAGCAATACAGATCTACCTCAAGGAGTAAGAAGAATTTCAAATAAACAATGTCTTGCATCTAAAGGAGCTAGAATAAGAAGAACAAACAAAGACTCAAAAGTAGAAGGAAGGAAATAATAAAGTTCAGAGTGAAAATAAATGAAATATAAACTAAAAAAGAAGATCAATGAAACCAAGAGCTGGTTCTTTGAAAATATAAACTTTGATAAGCCTTTAGTCAGACTTACCAAGAGAAAAAGAGGGAATACTCAATAAATAAAATCAGAAAGCAAAGAGAAAAAGTAATAATCAACATCACAGAAATACAAAAGATTATAAGAGACTACAAATGATTGTATGCCAACAGATTGGACAACCTAGAAGAAATAAATATATTTATAGAAACATAAAATTTTCCAAAGCTGAATCAAGAAAAAACTGAAAATCTGAATAGATTGATTCTTAAGAACAAAATTGAATTGGTAGTTAAAAAAAGAACTCCCAACGAACAAAAGTCCATGACCACATGGCTTTGCAATGGAGTCTACCAAACATTTAAAGAAAAGTTAACACCTATTCTCAAAGTATTCCAAAAAATAGAAGAGGAAGGGAATCTTCCAAATTCATTCTATAAGCCCAGAATTAACCTGATACCAAAACCAGACAAAAACACATCTCCTACCCTCCCCCACCATAAAAGGGAACTATCCCTTTTATATCCGTGGTGAACATAGATGCAAACATTTTCAACAAAAAATTAGCAAACTTTATTCAACAATACATTTAAAAAAATTATTCACCATGATCAAGTAGGATATATTCCTAGGTTGCAACCATAATTCTGTATTTGCAAACCAATCAATGTGATACATCACATTAACAAAATGAGATAAAAGCCATATGATCATCTCAATAGATGCAGAAAATGCATCAGACTTGTTCTTGATCTTGAGAGTTAAGAGAAATATTGGTCAGGTATTTTCTAATGTATCTCTCAAATGAGATTTGTCTTGGGTTTAGAAAAATTAGAAAATTAGATGGAAATTATGTATTTTTTTGGGAGAAAGATCACAGATAAAGTGCCATTTTCTTTTTTAAAAAAAGATTTATTAAGAAAAAGATTTATTTAGTTATTTGAGAAAGAGAGAGAGAAAACACAGGAAGGGGAGGGACAGAGATAGAGAATCTCAAGCAGATCTCTCACTGAGCGCAGAGCCCAGGTGGGGCTCAATCCCATGACACTGGGATCATGACATAAGCCGAAACCAAGAGTCAATCACTTAACTGATTGTGCCACCCAGGTGCCCCAAGTGCCATTTTCATTAGTACATCAAAAGTATCAAGAGTACACACTTACAAACATGACTTACCATGTTATCTTAGTGTATGTTATCTTTGAAATATTTGTGGAGGTTTTCTGCATGGGATATTTGTCTCCTCCTCTCTATTTATTTATATCATTATGGATTAATTCAGATTTTAATGAGGCCTTTATTACCTATATTTGGTTCACTTCAGTTTTTATAATCTAATCAACCTCAGATTAATTAACTCTTCAGCTTCATTTATTATCCTAGAGATGTACTTAATTGTTTTCAAATTATTCTATATGCAATTCATTATTTTTATATTGGTAAATGTCTAGCAGAAATATTCTTCTTAGAATATTTATCTAGAAAAAATCTATTCATTTATTTTACAAGATGAAGATCAAATGTGATTTCCTCTATGAAATGTTCAACTTTCCTGAATGTTCTATCTTTAATTGCTCTTTACTCTGAAAACACTTGGCATATGTCTCTCTTTATAGCACTTACTACATTTTATTGTAGTTATTGACTTATATGCATTTATATTACATTAAGCTGTGAGCTGTGAGCTGTATTCTTCTATGCAATAGCCCCTGAACTTAGAAGTGTCTGAAAGCCAACGTTTTCATTAAATTTGTATGAAGAGTAGAACAACCCAAAGTGAAGGATGTTGTGAATATTAGTTGAAACACCAGTATCTCTACCTCTGCTATATTGTAAATAAAGTCTGGGTGGAAATCACTTGTAGTACATTGTTTACCTAATTAATCCTACTACAGTAGAGGTTGTATGTAGCCAGCTCTTAATTATCTTCTGCAAAGTCTATTTCCTTACTTCTTCCAAGAAATACAGACGTGCTTAATTTAAAACAATGTGTCTTCACCGTGTAGTTTCCTGGGGGCTCTGTTTCAGAGGACTCATTATAATTCTCTACTTGCCAGGGTAATTGCAATCAGAACATGATGGTAATTTTAAAAGATTTGACCAGATTGGTCAAATTCTCTATACTAGACTTTGGTTTCTCAATTTTCATTATCAGTTTCAGCTTTCTGAAATCCCCAGACTGCAATTTGCTATTTTATTTTATGAGTCTCTCACATTGTGTTAACTGGATGGCATCTCCTTGCTTAGTGATTTTAGCTTCAATTTACAAAGGAAATAAATTGTTCTATGTTGTATTTCCCTGGTTTTGTGTAAGTCATGATAGAATGACCAAATGGGGGGATCCCTGGGTGGCTTAGTGGTTTGGCGCCTGCCTTTGGCCCAGGGTGCAATCCTGGAGTCCCAGGATCGAGTCCCACGTTGGGCTCCCAGTATGGAGCCTGCTTCTCCCTCTCCCTGTGTCTTTGCCTCTCTCTCTCTCTGTCTCTGTCTATCATAAATGAATAAATAAATCTTAAAAAAAAAAAAGAATGACCAAATGGGGTCTAAGACATGTTACTTTCTTTTTGAAAAGCTATTAGAGATCTCTAATACACTAAAATTTTTTGGAAGTGGGAAAGATGAATAGGAGATGAATAGATGAATATTGCTGGTTTCTGTACAAGGAATAAAGCTTATTGTTTGTTTTGCACGGTGGAAGTCAGGTATGTTCACCTACATGGTTGGTGAAAGTCTTGTGACATACTCAGTGGGAAGCCTGTCTGGTCTAGACACTAATTAGAAGAGTGTGAATTGGCCCACCTATAGGCCCCCCTTTTAGTATGGACTTGCTTTATTTAAACTGCTTTTTAATTAGCTCCTATTTGGCACAGATGGCCAGAGAGCACATTACAGAATTTTAAGTCAACCTCTAAGTCTATTGTGATTTGCAATGTTTTTGATCTTGAGAAGAGAATTTCCCAAGATGTCTGCAGAGAAAATGCTTTTCTACTGAGCAGGGAATCATAGGCCATTAAGAGGGCACTAGAGGCCCTAGGCAGAGGTGGAAAAATCAACATACTTTTGTGGTAGAGTGACTTTTCCATCAGATTTCTGATTGCCAGGAGCCAGCTGGGATGAGATTTAAAAAAGGATTTGCAGCTACGAAATAGGATTGAATTCTGGCTTCCACACTCCTTGACTGTGTAATTTAAGACTGTTTCTCAGCCCAGGTTTTCACTATTGCCCCACTAAGAAGCCTTTCTTGACATGTTTTGCTAATTACTCTTCCATGAAATTTTAATAATGTACTGTATATTTGTATACTGTATATATATCTGTGCTTCATACATAGAGTAAGCAGAAGACTCACTCTATTCAAAGAATTAAGAATAACTAACACTTTCAAGTCGTAAGAAAAATATGAAACTGAAAAGTTACCATTTAACTTTCTAATAATTCTGTTTGTTGAATGACTGTTAATGAAACTTATTTACTTATATAAATTATAATGTATCAAATTGTATATGTAAATTAGCAATTTATATAAATATAACAATAATAATAATAGCAATCTAATCCAATTTTAGAAAAATCATTCAAAAAAGTTTCTTTTCCATGAAGAGTAAAACAATAAAAAATAATCCAGAATTATTTTTCAGTGAACACAACTTTTGACTTTGCTTAAAATAAGAGAAGGACTTTTAACTAGGTGTTAGATATTCATTCAAATATTGTCAACGTTTTTCTTTCCCAAACTGGGAAAAATAATGTTTGCTTGGATAACATTTGTAAAATTAAATAATAAAATATTTATTAATAATTTATTTTCAATGTTCAGTAATATATTTTCAAATTTCATGTCACACATGAAAGCACTGAGGATTAAATAACATTCATAAGGCAGCCAATGGCAGATGATAGACATGTACTAGTCCTCATGGTATGACTTTAAGACTAAATAAAAATCAATCTAGAGAAAGTCTTCTAATCATAGCCATCTATTTCCAGTAGTTCTGTAGTTTTGATCTTATATACATTTTGTGCATGTTTCATGAACTTGATGTCATTGGTACCCAAGACAACTGAATGACAGAATAATATTTTGTCAGGTGGGGAGCCATTGTAATTACTAAGATATATTCCTCCCGCCAAGGACTAATTTTCACCCTCTTGGAGACATTATCAGGGCCAGTGAGAATGCATGATTAGAGGTAAGGTCATTGATGCTGAGAGCCTTGGATTCTTAATTGTAAAAATAGGGATATTATCATCAAACTCAGGTAAATGTGTGAAAGCAACTAAAACAGTGCTTGGTTATGGAATTCATTATTAGTTCAAGAAGGATTTTTGGAATATTAACCATGTGACAGACACAATGGTAGGTGCTAGGGTTGTATAGTTGAATAACACATGGATAATGCATAGTTCCTACTGTGTCCAAATTTACTATTAAATAAGTAGATAAATATTTAAGTAGATGATTTTCATACAATATGTCAAGTACAGTTGTAGTATAGGCAAAGAGAAAGGATCTTAGCTTAGTTTTCAAATGGGTCAAGGAAACATGAAAATGACTAATAAATATCATATTAAAGGATGAATAGAGAATGGGTTTGGAATAAGCCTTGGTGTATCAGGGCACAAGGAGAACGATTTAAGTGAGGGGAAAATGTGCATGAAGCTATATAATTATGTATCATTTGTAAGAGAAAAAGCAATTCTAAATGTCTAAGAGGTAGATTTAAAGAGACAGTGTTCTGGGAGATGAGATTGGGCGATAGGGAGAAGGCAAGTCACATATAGCAATCTATGTAATATTAGAGAGCTTGGATTTTATTCTGTCCATTGGTCCTTCTTACTTTTTCTCACTGAAGTACAGCTAACAACAGAGACTGCTATAATACTGCATTGATAATTCATCAATTAGCCTAAAATTTCATGTGAATTTTAGATTCTACTTCATTATGTACCTATTTGTAAGTATAGTAATACTTTAAAAATTACTTGCCTGTTAAATTACTTCCAAAAATATTTGAATAAGATTGGTGGTCTAGAAGGATGTGCCATGTTAATACTTTGAATTTCCCTTGGTACATCTCTGTATGTGTGGTAATAGGCATCCCTGGGCTTGAGAAGTATCACCTTAGGTTATGAGAACAATTTAAAGATAGTAGAAAAAGAGTGACATGCCCATATTTCTTCTTTAAATAGAATGTTCAGGGGCAAGAGGTTAGGATGAATTTGAAGGTAATGAGTGGAAACCATTAGATGACTACTGCAATAGCTCAAATGAATGTTAAAGAAATTAAGTTTCTATTCTCCTACAGAGACTGGGAGATAAGGGTGCTTCTTCCTTGATTATTACATTTCAAAAGGATGGCTCCTAGGGCCTTCAGAAACACATTCCTGGGTTGCAAAACTGTCAAAAAGTTTTCAAAAAATATATAGATGTGAAAGGGGCAGGAAGAGAATTCGCAATAATAAATTTTCTAATAGAAATGTTTTAAGAATTGGAAAGTAAGGGATGAGGTGGGGTATAGTCAGAAAAACGTCTGTTTGAAGTCTAGTCAAGCTGTGGGCAAAAATTTATGGCCTCTTTGTCAGTGCTAAAGATTACATTTTAAAGTTTACATGCAAAATCTTGCATATAAAATAGTAAGGGAAAGAGAAGAAAAAATAAAATCAAAATATAAATAAATATACATGCATAACAAGCAAAGAGAAAAGAACAGTGATTCCATGGGCGTGAACCCATTTATAACCCCTTTGGTTTGAAAGATTTACTTGATCTTTCAAGCAACACTGCTTGAAGCACTATCACAGCACATAATAAGAATGAACATTTTACAAAATATCACTGTCTACAGGTCTGCAAATGGTGGTGCTGGCAAAGCATTATGTTCGGGGAAGGTTAATCCATATTCAAAATATATGTGTCTACTTCAATGAAAATGAATCTCTGCCTCCTCTTAATGGAAAAGATCTAATATAATCAACTGCCACCAACTGGCTGACTGATTCTCCCCCAAACTCGGGGGAGAGTGGTTTTATCAAGTTTATGGTTAGCTCTACTGTTGTCAGAATAAATACTTAGCAGTAGTAGCATCTAGGTCAGATGTCATAAGAGAAAGTCCAACTTTTGAACCCAAGCATTGCCTCCATCCTTGTGATCAAGAACACTTTCTACATGGGCTCATTTACCTTGTCATGATGTAGCTAGGGATAAGGAGTGACTGTCATGCATGTAATTTTTGTCCACTAGACTAGTGAAAGCTTCCTTTGGTGAACATTCACATGGGACAAAGATATTTTCATAGTATTTGCCTATTCTTTAAGTATCTTCCATGTAATTCTTTCCAGACTTTGTCGCTGATCTTCCAACCCTGTTCTTTCCAAGTCTGTGATCATCCAACCAAACCATCAGAAATTACTTATGAGTCAACCATCTTCCGGTCAAAGTGGAAAACTGAAATCACTATTTGAATTCTGCCCATGGGGAGTATTTTCCTTTATTGCTGTCATTTACTGTCACTCTGGAGTCTATCTCTGTTACTGTACCCATCTACTTTATTTCTTCCTGTTTATGGAACTCTCTATGAGGCTATAGGTATCTGAGAGAGAAGAATAAATGTAGCATGAATCATTGCTTAAATGTTGCATGAGCAAGTGGCTCCCTTAAGAGTCTGAGCCACTTGCTCATGCAACTTTATCTTCTATACCTTTGTGAACCCAGTCTCTTTTATACTCTTTCTCTTTGATGATAAATTATTGTCAGACATGCCCAAACTTGTGATTTGGTCAGTCAGACATGAATTCTTGATAGGAAGCTCCGATTGCATGGTCAACTGGTGTCAGATAGGTAGGCTTTCTTAGTCTCTACCAATGCCAAGTAGCAGGCTAGAGCTGTTTTTTAAAAAGGAGAATAATGGGACATCTGGGTGGCTCAGCAGTTGAGCATTTGCTTTGGCTCAGAGTGTGATCCTGGAGTCCCGCATCGGGCTCCCTTTCCCTGTGTCTCTGCCTCTTTCTCTGTGTGTCTCTGTGTGTCTCTCATGAATAAATAAATAAATAAAATCTTAAAAAAAAATAAAAAGGAGAATAATAATCTCCTTTATTTATAATCTTTATTATTAAAGACAAATAGAGTTGCTCCAAGATTATGGTTTTTGGGATTCTCCTATTTGCACTTATAGAAGGCTCCATATAGCATTCTTATTTGCCAAAGACACATTAAATGCAATTAGATCTATCCATTCAGAAGGCTATAGTGTAAAAGCAGTTTTCACTGCAGTCTGGACTTGTTGCAGAACCTTTTCTTCCTCAAATTTGGCAAATTTACTGGTGACTTAGGAGATGGGCCAAAATAGCACATTCAGATGTGGTATCTGTTACCTCCCAAATCCATAAAAACTGACCATGTCTTGTACCTATTTTATCATGATAGGTGGTGGCAGATGCAGTAACTTATTTTTTTTTAAAGATTTTATTTATTCATTCATGAGAGACACAGAGAGAGAGAGAGAGGCAGAGACACAGGCAGAGGGAGAAGCCGCTCCATGCAGGAAGCCCAATGCCCTGGGACTCCAGGATCACTTCCCGCGCCAAAGGCAGGCAGGCGCTAAACCACTGAGCCACCCAGGGATCCCCACTTATTTTTTCACAGTAGCAAGGATACTATCACATTCCCATACCCCTAGAAATGTCAATGAAGTCACAGATCTATGAATTTTTGTGGGATTCTTTTCTGGATTGCATGAGTCCACTATCATTCAGATTTTGACTAAGACTCCATTTATTACATTACCACTATAAACTACCACTTTGACTTATGGGGCACAGTAGCATTTTGGGCCCCCAAGAAATTACCACAATTCACTATGTTTGGTAATCCCCAGAAAGTCTAGATATTTACTTTTCCCTATATGCTTAACTCCCTGCAATTCCCTTTGGAAAAGGTGCGAAGAAATAATTATATACCAGTGGGGTTGTTGCAGGGTCCTTTCACAAGATGAGATTCCTTTTCACTTCAGAGATTCTGTGTCTTTGAATGGCCTTTGTTATGGAGAATGAGTGAAAGGTCATGACTTAGCATTTGGTTGACTCAATTTAGGTTTTTGATTATCAGACCTAGGGATTTTTCTGTTACATGGTTCAGATTGTGTCCTTATAGACCTTCCATCTTTTTCATTCCTAGGAACACTGTGTCCTTGTCAGAGATCCCTGAATGCCAAAATATTTTGATTCCTGGCATACCTCTGCTGACCTTGATGGCAAACATGTTCATCTTGTTGGCAGCTAAGTGTTCCCACTTGGTTTCCGCCACTCTGGGAATCCTATCATCTTCATTGAAATCAGGAGCCCATCTCAACTGCTGTATTTTGCATTGTCATATCTGGCTAAGTAAAAGGAGGAATCAGAGATTTTCAAGGATAATGATGCTATCCTTAGTAATGCAGTTGACAATGCATAGTGAATGGAGTATCTTCTGGGTTGTCTTAGTGGGTGACTGTTATCAATCACACATTAATCCACTCCAAAATTCCCTGCTCTCTAAGCTTTGAATTCCTTACTGCTCATCAATCAAGAAAAGCACTAACCTCTTGTTTTCATTAAACATAGCCATTAAATCTTAGTTTCAGTCAACCATAAAGATATTAGAATTGTTTCTAGGTGTGTAAATCCAATTTATTACATTCAGATAATTTAGTAAATGCAAACATATAAATGAATTTTGCTTGATCTTGTGTTATAGTCCATCCTCCTACATATATTCCCCAGGGTTCTGCTAAAAAATATTAGCAAATTTTGTAATTCTTTGGAGTATAAACTATTTTTTCTTTGGTCATAGCATGTAACTGAAACTTGGAGCATACCCTTATAAGCTATCTGCCCAGATGAAGTTACCACAGTTTTCATGAAAAGGAAGAGTAGTCTCCTCAGGCACATAATGCTCACAAGTACAATTTGGGAAAAATGTGAATTTAATGATGCTTTGATCCTTCAACCCAACCAACTAAATTTAGAATTTAATTTTTCAACAATATCAATCCATAGAAGATATCTTTTGTTATTCTTGTTGTTTTCACCATAAATATCCTCAAGACTCAGGAGATTCTTTTCCATACTCTAGTCTTTGTAGTTACCATTAATGCAGATGACCATAGCAGCCACATGAACATCCAAGGCAATGAACATGATCATCCAAAGTTCCAGTTGGAACTTCATCATAAGCAAGTTCACTGATATCATCACTAATTGTGATGCCACTGCATGCCATGGATTACCAGTATATCTTTTGGCATTGACAAGTAGTTCAACACCACATTCAAATCTTTTTTTAAAGGATTTTATTTATTTATTAATGGGAGAGAGAAGCAGAAATGTAGGCAGAGAGAGAAGCAGGCTCCACGCAGGGAGCCTGATGTGGGACTTGATCCCGGGACTCCAGGATCATGGCTTGGGCCAAAGGCAAGCATTCAACCACTGAACCACCCAAGCATCCCACCACATTCAAATCTAAGGGGAGGACCAAATCTGCCCCCAAATCTCATTTTTGAGTGTTTGTCTCCTGGGACTACTTCTGGTATTACTTCCACATCAGATGATCCAGTCAAGACAAATGACACTAGTAATTTGGAGAGAGAAAATTTAATACAAAGAGTAATTAACAAAATTTAGGTAAAGATTTTTTTTTAAGATTTTATTTATTTATTCATGAGAGACACAGAGAGAGAGAGAGGCCAAGACACAGGCAGAGGGAGAAGCAGGCTCCATGCAGGGAGCCTGACATGGGACTCGATCCCAGGTCTCCAGAATCAGACCTTGGACTAAAGGTGGCACTAAACCACTGAGCCACCCTGGCTGCCCTAGTTAAAGATGTTAACAGAGAACTTTAAGTGGTATAGAACTAGCAAAAGCAAAAAGTAGCCACTTCCTTTAGGGCTTAGAGACAGCAAACAAGGAAAGACTAAGAATTTAGCAGATTTAGCTTACTCTAAGACTGAGATGCAAACCTTTTTGGACTGAGGCGGCTGAAACAGAAGAGTGAATCTTGCTAGTGGTAAACAAATTTGCCAGAGGTTGAAGATCAGAAGTGGTCTATAAGAGTGATCTGCCAAATGGCTGGAAACACTTGCCAGAGGTCACTGGCTTAAGCTGTATTAGAGGAGGTCATTGAGAGGATGTGACATCTGGTTGACCTGAAAGCTGGAATCAAGCAATCAAAGACTCCTCACCACATCCCCTATCTTTGGAATTTATGTTCAGCCTACCATTCCCACAGTGGGAACTGTTCCAAGGTCATAATCTTGAGAGAGTAAGGTGTTGTTGAGACCATATGGATGATATATATGACTAAACCCAGTTAAAGCCTTTATATAAACTTTTAAGATTCTGATAGACAGGTGCAATGATCTACTTGTCTTGTGGGTGCTCAAGATAAGATGCCTATGTGAGGGGCACCTGGGTGGCTCAGTGGTTGAGTGTCTGCCTTTGGCTCAGGTTGTTATCTCAGATTCCTGGGATCAAGTACTACATCAGGCTTCCTGCATGGAGCATGCTTCTCCCCTGCCTGTCTCTGCCTCTCTTTGTGTTTCTCATGAATAAATAAATAAATAAAATGTCTAAAAAAAGGAGAGAGACTTCTATGTGAGTTCCCTTACTTATTAAACCTGCTGCCTACCAATCTGGAGTGGCTTCTACTTTCTTCTCTCTCTCCTTGCCCTGCATGTACAGGGGCCAGTTTGTGAACCAACAAACTCATATGTAGGAATATCCAGGAGCATTGTTGGAGACATTTTCTGGAGAGTGCAGGCCATAGTTTTCTGTGGGACATGAAGATGAATACTACTGGGGCCACAAACACACACCAATCTGCTAGTGATGAAACAAAAAACTGCACAGTAGAATCTGGAAGTGAAATCCCTTGCTTTTATTATAGCTTTGCAGTGTCCCTCCATTACTCTCTATTAACAAAGCCTAACAATAAGCTGGCTGGCAAAGGAGAGTTGGGTTTACAGAGTCCAGATCTTGCATCATAAAGCAAGGAAAAGAAGGGTGAATTTGGAGCTGGGACCAGTAGATTGTAACTAGTGCAGATAAGATGACAAGTGGCATCTTGGGATTTGGGCATTGGGATTGTGGTGCCTATAGGACACTGAGGTAGAAAATTAGCAAATTTTTAGATATGATGTTCCAGAAATATTTCAGAATAATTGCTATCTGCCTAAGAGTGTTTGAGATCTTCAAGGAGAGAGAATGTAGGGTGAAGGCTAGTGGGCTAAAACAAGAGCTAGAAGAAACACCATTATTTGAAAATTGGTAAGAGAAGATGAGAAGCCCACAAAAAAGGTCTAGAAAAAGTCAGATTAGGATAATCAAGGGTGATAAGTTCATGGAAGCCTGAAAGGTAAATGTTCATAAAGGAGAGATGGAGCACCAGAATCAAATCAACTAGCAAGAAAAGACATGAATAAAGCAGTCTGAATTAAAATGAATCTATGTTTTTTATTTGGAGAGATATATGATTATTTTGAGAAGTTTGAAAAGAAAAAGACACGCAAGAAGCAAGCTGGGGACAGCTGAATGATCAAATGAAGTAATCTAACTTTTGCATGAGAAAAGCTTGAACATGTTTTAGCCTGCAGATGTCCTTTGCTTGGCTCACATTCATGTTCTTTTTAAAAAAATGTTACTTTGAATGTCTGAAATGGGGGCATGAATTCCCTATTATCTTTTATCCATCTTGTAACATTTATTTATATTACCTGCCTTACTCCGCAGGCATTTTAGAATACTGACATTTGCAATGCATGTTTCTTGAATTTGAAATAATGGACAAAAGGAGATTGTTAGTAATTCTTCTAGAAAGCAATTTATATCATAATGGATATAAAAAACGTGAGAACTAAAGAGGAGCTTTGAAATAGTTGATCTCCATGCCTTCATTTAATAGTTGTGTCTTAAAACAGTGTTGTTTTAAGAACAGCAAAGATAAATGACTTTTTCCGGATTACTTGGCCAGTAAATGGCAGATATATAGTTAAAACTGAACCTTTTATCTACTACACTCTCAAGAATATTGCCATAGTCTACAGACCACTTCCATTCCCATCCTGACACTTTCTTAATATCTAGTTGAAAAAGAAAAACACAAAACAGTGGGCCAAAGAGAAAGCTTATGAAAAATAAAACCATGCCCTTCAGGAATTGACTAGAATGTAATTTCACTGTTTTTCTTTTCAACCAAGAGATTTTTCCTATGTATTATCAAAAAAAAGTGAAAGCTCTGACTTGTAGTTTGCTAGCCCTGGGTTTTAAAGTCAGTGGTAGCAATGATTTCCACCATACCTTAGAGAATTTCCTGGTATATATATTCTTTGAGCCACTGAAACAGTGTGGTTAGTAGAAACAGCGTCTTTTAGTCAGTAAAATTGCCCCTCATCTTTCACTAACAGAGACGGAGTAATGTTGGCAAATTGCTTTGAGATCTTTAAATGCTAGTGGAAAGCAAAAGATCAGAAATCTCAATTTTCCTCTTCCATCTCCAAGGACTGCATTTTTTTTTCCAGTTTTTCAGTACATAGAAAACCAAGGAAATGAGTAACAAGTCACAGAAAAGTGAGAAGGCTTACCTTGCTTTTTTCCTCTAAAGATAGATAGATAGATGATAGATAGATTTATTTATTTATTTATTTATTTATTTATTTATTTATTTATTTATTTATTTATAACATGAGCAGGGAGCAGGGTAGGGAGGGGTAGAGGGAGAGAATCCTTAAAGCAGAATCCCCACTGAGCAAGGAGCCCGAAACGGGGCCCTGGGCTCCATTCTACAAACCCATGAGATCACAACCTGAGCTGAAACCAAGAATCAGATGCTTAACCAGCTGGGCCACCTGGGTACCCTGGCTTACATTGCTTTTGTAATAATTTTTATGAAGACAGGAAGAAAATGAAAAAATCTGTTACCAATTGGTGAACGACTGCTCTTTTGGACATGTCTCACTGAGATCCTGCTTGTCCCTTTACATAACTCATTTTTCATATGTAATGCAGAGACAGTAGAGCATGGTAGTTAACAGATTTCTACGGAAAGACAGATTTGGGTATAATATCAAGAGTTGTATCTTGCTATCAGTGAAAACTTGAGTGAGTGACAGTTTCTCTGGAGTTTCATTTCTATCATTATCACAAGAAGATTATTCATAATTTATGAGACCAGTATAAGAAATCAAGGCAAAATGCATATTAAGTGCTTAGCAAAGTGCTTCGTAGTTCATAAGCTATTAGCAAAAGTGAGTGATTATTTATTACCGCTACTACTATGGGAAATAATAATACTAGTAATAGTGAAAATAATAATATAGTCCTTATCATGCCACTATTTTGTATTCTGCCCATGAAAGAAAGTTAAAATTTAATAGTATGAATTCAGGGTCATGAAATTAGCCACTGTCAGTGCACAACACATACATGCACACACACACACACACACACACACAAACACACTTTATACTACAACTAGATTGGCTTGCTCATTCTTCCAAGCATGTCAAGTGGTTTTGTACCTCTGCAATAGTTGTTTCTACTCTTTTCTCCGCTTACTAAGAAAGCCCTTGTTCCTACTGCTATTTAAATGAAACTCTACTCTTCCATCAAAGCACCTCTTGTAGAAAGCATTTCCACTTTCCAAAATAGCAATTTTCTCCTTCATTCTTACCTGGGTCCACTGTTTGGAAGTCTGCCTCATTCATTAAATTTCAAGCCTTTAGGATCTTGGCCTGTGCCGTCTTTATCTGCACATCATACAAGCATTGAGGTGACACTTAACCATCTGTGAAAAGAGCAAGTAGCACTTCTCTCTGGATCAAGAGAGAATCTATTGAGAGATCTCTGCCTTACTAGCTGTTTACTGCCTCTTTGATTGTTTTCTTAGTTGACAGTGTGGCTGCTTATCTTTCCTACCTGGTTGTACTTTGGCAGCGGATGTGTTACTGTGTGACATATGACTATTCTCTGAGGACAAGATATGTTGGAAGTAGACTGCATGAGAAGAGGAGGAGAGAGGCAGCATGATATGAAAGCATCCAAGGCTTACAAAGCAGACTCTGTGTTTTAACTTGGGCATTTATTAGCCAGGTGACATTGAAAGTGTTCTTTGGCCTTCCTGAGCCTCTGTATCTCCACCTGGAAAAAAGAGAATAGTTATTTTTACATCATAGAATTCAGTAAAAGATTAAATAAGATAAAGTGTGAAGCAATTTGTGCAGATCTTGGCACTCAATACATTGTACCCAATGCAAAGTACTTTTCCCCTCTTTCCTCCTGAGAGGTGTCAGGATATAATTTATCACCAAAAGAATAGATTCTTGCCCATCTTATAGATAAGATATTCAAAACATGCAGTGTTTTTATGAATATAGGTCACTTGATAGTTAAAAAGGACCAAACGTACAGATGATAAACTGGAATTGATAGTGAACAGAGTGTTCATAAGGCATAAAAATAGCATTGAACAAGTGCTCATTAATCTCTTAATAATGTCAGTCACAGAACCAGAGATGAGTCAGATTAAGGTGTCAACCTTGTGATATGGTTCTTTTAACTTCTAAGTTCTTGGATTTCAAGTGACACAAAATCAATTGACGTCTGACAGCTGTTTGGTAAGCTATGTAAAATGAATTTGGTGAGTCAGCTGAGCTCCTAATGGCTAAGGTTTTCAAAGTGGCGGATGTGTCTGATAGGTCTGATTTGTCACCAGTTATTGCAGGCTATTCTAGCAATTTGGCTAAAATAGGATGGGGAGGATTCTATTACTGAGTAATGCTGGTCTGAGAAGGTTTTTCTTCTCTCAACAAAAATATTCGACCCTTGAATTATAAACTGCATTAACTATTAATAAGGTATGCATTTATATTACAAATAAGCATAACAGGATACCCTGATCCTTCTTGGGTTATATCCTTTCTGTTATTCTACATTAGGCATCTATAATACATCTTTTCCCAGAAACATACCTTCTTAGTTTTCAGAGTCCTCTTTTTGAGTCCTGCTGCTGATCAAATCATAGCTGGACAATTTCTCTTCCTTCCTAATCCATTCTAATTAAAGCAACAATTATCATTTCCCTAAATTATTTTAATCAGATTACTCCCTGCACAGGAAAGCATTGTAGCTCTTAATTAGCTCTTGAATCCAACTCTTCAGCATCTGCCCCAAGGCCTTCAACTCCTGTTGCTCATTTTCCTGGTTTTATTTCATCGTATACATGCATATTTAGATAGAATGAATCTTTGTTTCATCTAAGCACACCTAGTCACTTCTTTCTGAGTTTTCGGGCTTCGTTTTGTCCCTTTAAAAAATGCACTCTTCTTATGTTACTACACTAAGTTGTGTTGTCACCCTCCTTCAGGTTTTTTCCTTTTAAATTAGCCTTCTCTGATAAACTCTAATTCTCTTCTCTGATTACCTAGGTTCTGGTAAATCCCTTCATTTCAGCATTTTCTTAGCTTTCTGGGATTGAGTTCTATAGGACTGAGCACTTACTTTAAAAAGCTAAGCACTCAATAAATATTAGCTATACTATATAAGTGGTTTATATAAATTCATGTGTAATTATGTTAAATTATATAAATATAAATTGTATATAATGAATAGTATAAATTATGTATATTATGATAAATTATTATATATTAAATATCACAACATATAAATATATATTTACTGAATTATGTAAGTATAGTAATATATATTTATTCCAGGTTTTCTATCTTTAAGCACTTTGGACATATATTTAAAAAATGATCATAACTCTGTAAAGAAGGTGCTTTTCTTGTAGTCATTTTACTGATAATGAAAATGAGGCACAGAGAGGGGAAATAACATGCCAGAAGTCATTGGCTAGTAAAGACTGGGAATGAGTGGATTCTCAAGCAGGCCATCTGGCTTCAAATATGTATTCTTCATCACCAGACTCTATGATAGCGGCATTAACTTACATTCATGTGTGTATTTTCTCTGTTGGAGGCTTAATGTCTTAGTATATTTGTTCGCTCAACTACCATATTTGCAGAACCCAGCAGTCAGAAACTTTACAGATCAGTCATAGACCTAGAAATACACTTTTCACAGAGGAGAATCTCAAAACATTGCTATCTAACCCACTAGCTAATATTTCAGGAGGTTTCGGGTTTTTTGTCATGAAATTTTGGACTAGGGTTTAATTTTTCATGTGGTTTTCTCCCAAGTTTACATCAGTCAAAAAGTTGGAGCTCTACAAAATTCTGAAGATAATATTTTATTTATTGACTGAACAATACATATTGGACATTGGGCCAATCAGTGGGAATAAACAGGGAATAAAATCATCCCATTTGATGAAACAATATCCCACTGGAGGAGATGGATATTAAAACAAAAAAGGCAAATATTTAGATTTTTGCTATGAAAATAGACTTAATTATAATCTTAATTGTAATTTTATTATAGTTTTCATCAGTGTTCGTAAGTAGGCATACAGGGAATTATGAGACTGCATAATTAAAAGATTTGACTTAGTGGAGAGAATCAGAAAAGTGTTCCTTGAGAAGGCTGCATTTAAGGCTTAGGATCCTTGGGAGCTGGCCAGGTAAAAGGGAGGTGGATGTGGAGTAGCACTGTGGACAAAACAACAGCATATGGACAGGTCCTAAAAGGATTAGGATTTGGAAACTAAAAAGATAAAAAAGAAGCCAGAATGGCTGTACTGCTACGGGTAACAGGAATGTAGAACAGGACGAGACTGGAGAGGTAGGACGGTACCAGAACACAGGGTTTGTGGATCTTGGTGGTATCTGTGTTTAGAGCCTTACAGTCCTTTTTCTGTGTTCTTGTATTTCCTTCATACAATCACTCCCCCAGCCCTCAGCGCCTCCCATGCCCTCTCTCTTTCCTTCTTTCCTCTCTCCATATCAGCTATTGTGAAATGACAAAACTTTCAGTAATGTTTGAGGAGGCTTGAAGTATAATACTGCCCATGAAACTTTGTATTATAATAAGCAGAACCTACCTTCTGTCCCAGCCAAACAAATGGTGATATAATCATTTTCTTTTATCCATTGACCAGTTAGCAGAAGAACAGATCTTTTGTAGGTGGTAATACTGACATCATACTGGTAGGCAGCCACCTACCTGCTAGTTTAAGCTTGGCAGTTATAAGAATTATTATTCTTTCTAGTTCTTGTCCTTTAGGTGTTTTATCTGTTTTCCATCATTGTGAGGGTGACGGGGCTGGGCGTGAGAAGGATATGAGTGGTGGCATGTAAAGGAGACTATTACAAAATTATTAATAGTATATGTGTGTGCATGTGTGTTAAGGAAAAAAGGCAATTCCACTCCAATAAATTTAGTATGTAATTCTTTAACTGCATGATCGGCCATTCTATTTCATAAATAAGGTAAAAACTTAAAAACAATCCTGAATTCTTCTGTGGTTTTTCACTTAAAGAGACACATCTTCTAGATCTTTCTTCACATGTCATGAATCATGTGGTGCTTGAACCTGCCACTTCAAACCTTGATTAATAATATGCCTAATTGCTTTCCTTTTGCTTCTCACAGCTGGTAGATGGAGTGTTGTAGATGTGACTGAACCACATTGACAGCATTTATGCTGCAAACAAACGGTATTACAGTTTGGATTTCTCCTCTTTGATCCAAACACCCTAAAGATAAAGCAGAATTCTGAAAATTTATCTTTGTTTCCACTCAGGTCTATGCTGCCTTTTAAATTTTTATGTGAGCAACTTGGGATTTGAGCCCATGTAAAGATGAATTTGAAGATTGTAGTTCGTTTCTGTACAGTTTGCATGATGAGTAACTTAGAAAAGACAAGCTTTGAGAGAGATCTTTAAGACATGCACTGCTTGCTTTGAGAAGAACATTCATTAGCCTTGTTACTCTTCCTGCTCTTTGGTCATGCAGGAATGTAGCTGCATATTCGGAGTGGACATTAATTCATAAGATTTTAAAATATGTATTTGGAGGTTTTTGCAGCTCCCAAACAATTTTAGTTTTCACTTTTGCTAGTGTTTGCCTTCAGCTGGGGATATAATTGCTGTGTTTTCATTAGTTAACGCCCACTTGCTATCAGTTCAGTGGCCTCTCAGATTGCAACGTGTGGGAGAAGGTATCTCCCACAAGGTGCACAGTATAAAGGAGAGGCAGATTCTATATCAGAGGAGAAGTCACGCTCTTCATAGGTAACACCGGCTGGGAGTATTGTTTTCTGTGGGAGATTTCAGTTGCACAAGTCCCATTAACCTGAATTGACATGGAGCAGATGGGTAGAGAAAGTGAACAATGAAAATTAACTTTCAAGGATGGTGTTTGCTAGGCAAAGGTTTTTACTTGGGGTTGAATAATGTTTAATAGCATCAGGAATATAGAAAAAAATTAAAATAATGGATTTTGGATTTTGAGGGTAATTTAGGGTATTTTTATCATTTTAATATTCAAATCATTTATTATTCATTTGATAATGTACTAATTTATGTGCTGGAGAAGTTAACAACACAAATAGCTTCTTGAACCCCCCTTCTTCCCTTCTTCCCTTCCATTCCTCTTTCTTCCTATCCTCTCTGGTTTCTGTTTTGATACACATGTGTATCAAAGGTTTTTCTATTATACCAAAGTTATAATACATATTCTTTAAGGTATCAAGTAGTTTTATAAAAATCTTCAATCTTGTGGTACCTGTGTGGCTAATTCAGTTAAGCATCCCCCTTCCTCTCAGGTCATGATCTCAGGGTCCTGGGATTGAGCCCCGCACTGGGATCCCTGCTCAGTGAAGAGGCTGCTGCTTCTCCTTCATCCTCTCCTGCTGTGATCTCTCTTGCTCTTTCACAAATAAATAAATAAAATATTAAAAAAAAAATTCAATCTCTTAGCTCTCAACCTTCCCACCCAACTTGTATACCTCTTCCCCTACCCAGGTAAGAAATACTTCTTTTGGCTACATTTTAAATATTTATTTAAAATATTTAGGGGTATTTTAATATGCTTCTGTTGACATCTGGATTCTCCATTAGGCTAGGTTTCTGTAATTTCCCATTACAGAAGATGGGAATATTCTTTTTCTTGTTTCTCACTCATTCTCATTCACCAGCCTCTGCTACACACCAAAGAATCCTGCCCATTCCTCTTTTCCCAATGTTGTTATTACCTTAATTTCAGTCAGATCCATTCCATGTTTATACCATTTTGATTATGTATGCACTAATTAGAGCTGAGCCATGCTCTTTCCTAGGATTATTATTTCTGTTCTCCTTATCTTTTCCCCCCTTGTAAATTAATAGTTGTCATTTTCATATCAAATGATTTCTATTTAGTTATCATTGTTTCTACCCCAAATCCTGTAAATGGCAGTATATTTAGATGACATAAAAATTAATCAGTTTCAAGTTATTGAAGATACCTTCCTGAGCTTTCTACTCTGGTTGCCTTGACACTGGGTGCATGGTGATTCTTCTGAGAACTCCCTGATCAGCATCCCAGGGCTGCTTCTCATCTTTATTCTGCTAAAGCCCTATTCATTGCATTCCATGTGTTCCTTCACTTCTTTAGAGCACAATCTCTATTAGCTATGAAAAAAGGGGGTGATGGGAGTTAAATTTTTCAAGAGCTAGCCTGTCTGAAATATTTTTATTTCATTCTCAGTTATAAAATTCAATATTAGACATAGTTTTCTTAGTTGTCTCTTGTAGGCTTCATTGTCTTCTTCTATTTTCCATAAATATTACATTTGGATACCTGATATTTTGCACAGAAGTGAGGATGGTGATAAAAATAGCCCATCACACAAGTTGTTGTGAGGATTTAATGAATTACTCTGAGTCGAGCATTTAGTCCTTGCATATAAGCTTTTAATAAGTCTTAATCTTTTATTTTTCATTTTCTCTATCTAGAACTCTTATTGTTCATGAGCAAGACCTCTAAATTTCTTTTCTTTAGTGTTTCTTTTTGCCTTTGTCTTTTTACCCAACTTTCTAGAATATTTCTTTACCTGTATCCCTTTGTCTTCTAACCTGTCTCTTGACTTTTTTCATTTTCAGTACCATACCTTAATTTCCAATACTGCGTGTGTGTATTTTATAATATCCTTTTTTCACATATCCCATATCTTAATTTTCTGAGGATCTTAGCTGTGATTTTATTTTTAATGTTTTGTTTCTTATGAACATTCTATGTTTCATCCAAATGTAAACTTATCTTTGCTTGTTTATTTTGGATGCTATGAGTACGGGATTTTTGCAGATACCTATTAAATCTTAGTTGTCTTCTCTTATTTAGAGGCCCATGTCATCCAACTATTGGATACAAACCTTCGACAATCTCATGGGCACCTTAACAATGGTGCCTCCTTCCAAACCTGCTTCTCCTTAATCTTCTGTATCGCAGTAAATGACATTACTTACTCAGCCACTCAAGCTAAAACTTTAGAAATTATCTTAGGTTTCTCTTTTTATCATTGACATATAACATAGCCACAAACATGAGATTATAAAAACATATACTAACCCTCTTCTTATCTTTTCCAGTATGTTCCAACCACAGCAGACTTCCTTTAGGTCCTAAAAAATTCCACGTTTGTTTCCTCTAAGAATATTTTCCCTTTTGCTGGAATGGCCTTCTGGACTTTCACATAGATTGCTCCCTTTTACACTCAGTTCTTGACTAATTAGTGTCTCTTCAAAGAAGCCTCCCTTGGTGTTCCAAGTAAAGTCACGACCCACTGATTCTCTATCATATCCATTTATATGAATTCTGTATAAATTATCACTATCTGGTATTTCTGTGTTTACATTATTTGTTTCTACATTATTTTTGCTTATTGTTCACCTCTTATCAATTAATGCAAGCTCCATGAGTGCAGATACCTTGTCTGTGCACAACTATATTCCCAGTGGCACACAGATTTGCTGTAGACAACTAACTGTCTCTCTGCCATAACCCTCCACACACTGTCTTTGTGAAGAAGTCCTTGTTACAATTCACCTTAACTTTCTGAAGTCTCCCTTATCTTCCTTTATTTAACCTAGGGGTTGGCAATGGGCTATTAATTCTGGCAGAACCTGTTCCACAATCTAACCCAATGAAGGCCTAGTACCTTATTTTAGGATATGAAATATTGAATACCTTTGGCAATGTTCCTGGCCTTTGAAGCATCAATTGAAACTCCAAGATGGTGAGGAAAAGTCACATATAACACTGTTCCACTAATTTTAATTAAAGACTCTTTATGTGCTGGGTACAATATTGGGCATTTTGCTTATAATTTCTCATTTATCTCTCACAATAATTCCATTGAAGAAGGAGCCACCTCCATTTTACAGAGGAGAAAACTGTGGCCAAGAAATATTAAATAGACAACAGTCACACAAATAATGCTAAATCAGTCTGGATTTGAACCCAGGAGGCCTACTTTCAGAAACTATAGTCTTAATCACAGCACCATTCTGCCTGGTGAGTGGTAGGGAGAGTAAACATGAAGTTGTCTGCCTCTTTCACATCTTAGTCTCTTCTGAATTTCAAACCTGATGGTTTATCACATAGTGAGGTATCAAAGGAACGTTATACAAGCTGATTAATAATAGCAAGAGAAAAGCCTATGCTATGTAGGTAATCTACTTTAAGGAATGTGAAGATTCAGGCAGAAATGGGATCTGCCAGGTGAAATACAAAGTGCAATTACAAGATGCAGCTGGTGTCCAGTGAGAGAGAGAGGCAGAAAAGGAAAGGTGACTTATGGGGTAGAATGGAGAAACTTTCATCTTTCTTTCAACTTTAGATTTTTTGCTCAGCTGCAACAAAGGTGGGGTTCTTTCTGGTGCTGGAATGATGTTTCCAATTACTTAGGAGCAAAGGAGGGATACATTTAGTATAGAGAGGGAGCCAGGATATTTATCAGTTTGAATCTAAATAGAACAGAGGTGAGGAGAAACTCAGTCTCCACTGATTTTTGTTGCTTTTCTGATAATGACTATGAATATCATGTAAATGAAAGTATTTTGTCCTTGGGTTTCCAGTTATTTTAAATATTTTTTCTTTTATTTCTTTAATACCCCATTAACACTGTTTTAGATCATTGTATTTGTGCTTTTCTCCACCTTAGAACCCTCCAGCTTAAACCAGTTCAGCTATAACATAACTCCAGTCCCTGAATTTGTGTCCAACATGTCAGCTGCTAAGAATTGCCTTTTCTCCTAAAAGTAACCTTGTTACTGCTATATAGATTGGTCACACAAAGCTGCTGAGCAGATATATAGGTATTACTTTTGCTGACTAGACTCCAACTGAGAACTACTGTGATAATTAGTTTCCAGCAATATGCATCAACATAAATAAAGTAATATGTACAAATCCAGTTTCCCAACTGAAAAAAGATGACATGTAATGGTATACTTTGGTTTGTTGTATGGCCTGTGCTCCAAGGAGCTCATGATGACATTGCTTGCCCTCTCATGGGACAAGGCAGGCCACTGCTTTTCTTTGATGGCTGGGCACCTACCATGACCTCTGTCACTGTCTGCTGGATGATATTTTTCTCCTCTGCCTGATAAAACCAATTATTTTTTTTTTTTTGCCCAACAGTGTGTTGATTATGTCATTGTCATTGTTGCAGTCAAAGTTACATCAGTCTTGCTCTCTGTTAAATTTGTTTTGAAATCTTGGCGTTTGATTCCAAGGCCTTTCTGTTCTCTTCCCTCCTTTTTAACATTTTCTTCCTGTACTGTAATCGCATTTTGTTGTCTCTTTTGATATGAAAGTGTCTGCACTTGACATCCTTGTCAGAGTGTTTTTCTTTAATTCTAATACTTTATTGTATATGTCATGGTGATTGTACAATTGTGTCATAGTATTTGTCACATTCACAGTTTTGATGTTCAGTATTTGTCCTGTTACTGCCACAGATACAAGATAACCTTTTATCAAATACTTTTAGAGACTTCAGATAGACTGAAAGAATAGTAAAGCAGTTGTTTTTGTTACTCCTAAAATGTTCTGCAAACAATTCTATAAACAGAGAAAGAGGTTTCTTAAACTCATAGATTTCCCAGATCTGTTTATGAAAGTTGCCCATATTATTGCACTTTTTTCATGAGTTGTTCTCATGTCATGGTAAATAGCTAAATAAATTTTCCATAGTCTGATTTGAATTTGGTGGTTCTCTTGAATTGAAAGCCAGAACTTCATAGTGTGAACACTCACTGAGTAGAATTATTTTCTTATCTGTAGTCTCTTGTGAAGAAAATATTTCTCTGTGAGTCAATATGATTGTAGAAGTATGTGTAAGATGGTATAAGCATGAATGATATTTGGAGAATAGCAAAATTAAAAATTTTCTTTTTGTTCTAGAGTGTTATTTTGTAAATTGTTGAGAAACAAGAGGATAATCCACTCCTGAGAGTTAGATGTGATTTTGATAACACAGCTATGAGTTATGTTGTTTGTCCAGAATATAAAGTTAACAATGGCTAAGTATTAATGACTTTTCCTTTTCCCACACAAACTCAGCATCCTTTAGTTTTGAAGGCAATACTCTTTGAGCCCTCTAGGATTTATTTTACCCTTTAGTTCTTGTTGAAATGTCACAAATTCAAATTGGAGCTCCTTCCCTTGTGGCCAGTACTTACTATCCAAATTTGACCTCTGCAACCCTCTTCCCTTTGATCTTTTTATTTCAACCACGTATTTCTCCAAAAACTAGACTAGAATTTTAAACTCTTCTTTTAAAGTACTGAAATTGACAATTTTAATTTCTAATCATTTGGTTTACAGAGAAAACAGTGCAACTTTGGATTGGGGGATGGTTAGGGTAAGTGTCAAAGATTGTATCATTTAAATTCAGCTTTCCTGATTTCATCTCATTACATGGGATTTTTCTCGGCCCAAGGTGAGTCTTTCCATGCAGTTACTTAGGGATGAAAAGTAATAACAGAAGCAAACTGTCACTGAGTTTCTTCTCAGTGAGGGAAAACTCAGTAGTGTGAGTCATCAATCCTAGTAGTAGTGTCCAATTTCATCACAAAGATATACCCATCTGTGCTCATGTTACTGCAAGTATATTTCTCTCCTGTCTTTAGGAAGAAATTTTCAGTAATGAATAATGGGACAGAGTGGCTTCTGTTGCTATTTTAGTGCGTTAAAGCAATCACTTAGTGCTTATTATACTAATTAATTATCTCTCTGTCTATTTTGTGCAATTATTTGCTGTTACTTAGTGAGTAGATAATGAATTCCTGTTGGCAGAAGGAGGATAAAGGTAGAAATTTTTAAAGATCTGTAATCTTGGCTCAGGATTTGAATCTTGAGTGGGAAAGTTCAAAGCTGTCATTAGGATGCCATGTATTGGCATGAACTGATGTTGTGCTCATGGGTTCTTGAGCATCATTTCTGCTTGCCAAATTACTGAATTATGGCTGCCCAGTGTTTGAACTTGCAATGGACTGCCTGCTCTAATAGGTTTTTATCTTCATTATAAGTTGATATAACCAATAAGTTCAAATATGTAATTAGATGCAAGGCTCTTGAGTGGTTTACTAGAAGAAGGTAGATTTTAGGGAACAAATATGAGGCTATTAAGATATTGATAGAAGATTAGGACACTCACTATCAGAATTTTATAAATGATGCTAAAATGTCACTTGTTAATGAAACAGTATATTTAAATAAGCAAGTCATGGGGTGCATTTTTCCTTGACAGTTCATTATTCCACAAATTACATATTTCACTTGGCCTTGGTGATATAAAAGCTTGGTTACTTAGCAGCAGATTAAGAAATGGGTGATGAATATTTCAGAGATCTCAGGAACTCAGCCTCTCAGCAGTTCTTGTTGTTATCGATCCTAGCAACTTATTTCACAGCATGTCAGCAGACAAATACATTTTAGTAAACTTGATATATTAAGTAGGATACCATTTTTTATCAAGATTTATATGTTAAAGGCAATCAGTTGACACTCTTCTGTAATCAACTATGTGATTGGCCAAATTGAATATGTCAAAATAAGAGGAAATTTCCCTTAACATTTATATTTGTGCTGCTTGCTGTTTGTTACTCAGTTATTTACTAGAATCTGATACACGCACACATCCTCACCCACATAAATATATATAAATATCCTTAAGATTTAAAATCTTTTGAAGTTGTAAAATTTTAGAAAATTAAATTGTTTGGATTTAATTGGAAATTTGTCATAGATTATCTCGAATGGATTAATATGTCAGCTATGAATATGGTATCAGGGCAAGATAGAATAAAAGTATTAGTGGTGTTTACAACTGTGAAGCACTTACATTTTCCTGCTATAAATAGCTTAAATACCATATAAGACATTAAGTAATTTTATCCTTTCAGTTATGATCACTATATATTTCAAGCAATTTTTTTAAGATGTGAAAGGACAAGTGGAGTCAGAAAACAGTCTGCAATTGAATCATTATTTTGCTACACTCATTATTTGATTTTCAGGAAGTAACTGGCTGTACAATTACCTTTTCTCTCCTATTATATGGGGATAATAATATGTTTTATGATGCTGTTGTGTGGATTAAATTTAAGGAAACATTAGAAAGCATGTAGGTTTTTTGTTTAGCACTTAATAGGGTGCACTTAATACACTTAATATAGTATTAAGCACTTTGTACATGTGATCTTTAATCTTTAAGCAGTAACAAATATATATCATATTTATTGAGAACTTACTAAATGCCTTGCACAGTTGTAACTGTATTTATATGTAAGAACATATTTAATTTTTACCATTAATCTATAAATGACTTATATTAATTATACTTTATAGGCAATAATACTTATATCTAAGGTCAACATATTTTAATTTATTGACTTTATTATACTAGTCCTTAAAAGGTGCAGAATTATTTCATTTAAAAAACTCTGGTTTTCAATTATGACTTGTGTCATTGATTTCAAGAAGCAAGCCATTTTCAGAGATGTTGAAACGTGAAAACATGTGCACCCTTTAATTGATGGAATAATAATATATCTAGTGAGTGGGGGAACTCGGATTTAGAATCCAAGCAGTCTTCTTCCAGAGCTTTCCTACTTATTCCTACCACTATACTTTCATGCACAGAGTAAAGGTTCAACAGATACAAATTTACTCCTTAAAAAATGGATCAGGTCAACAAATATGCCAATCACTACATTTTTTTGACAGTTTTGATCTAGGTATTTAGGAGCCTTAGGAAGGTGAAAGAATGTAGAATCACATGAAAGATTTTCTAACTCTTTTCTTGACAAGTGTCACCGGATCTCTACTGAACACAGACATACCTGATATGCATGCATTTAATATTTGTAGAGGGAATGATAAGTTAATTGTGTCAAATTAAATGAACATAAAATATTTATAAATTCCCTTTTTCTTTTCACAGTCATTTTTTATTTTATAACATCAATATGTAAAAGGAAAAAAAAAACTCTTCTTATTGCATGTCCAAAAGCAAAACAAAACAAAACAGAAACCTTGAATGTCCTTTCCTGAATTAAAATTAGCATGTGAGTGATAGAAAGGGCATTTCTACAACATATTTCTTACATTTATGTATTCTATACTTTATATCGAACCACTAGAGACATTTCCCTTGAAACTCAAAACAGACATGAATTTCTCTTTCACCACTATTATTTTGCTATTGTTCAATAACTCATGGCAAATGCATTGGGTCATGACACAGAAAAAATAAAAACTACCATTATTGTAAAGGAAAATACATAGGCAAATACATTTATGTATGGTATAAAAGCCTTTAAAAAAGGAGAGGTAACTGAAAACTATTAGAAATATTAAGAACTCATTAAAAACACAGATATCAAATGTGTAAAAATAAATTTAACAGTAATTACTTTAGAATAGAAAAAGACTCATCAGTCTGTTAATAAACAACATATAAAATAACTGGAAAATATTTTTGAAGCTCTGTGTAGCTCAAAATAGCATTGAAAGACATAAGAATATAGATAATTTAGTGGGAAGATATATTTGGATGATGGAAAGATTCAATATTGCAATGTCCTTTCCCCTAAAATAACTTAGATGTTAATTAAATTCATAAGAAAAATATGTTATAAATTCATGCATTTAACATAATTACATTTAAATACCAACAAAATTTATTTTCTTGAATTAAATGAAAGAATTCTGAAGTTCATATGGGAAAATAGACAAAGGAACTTTGAAGAAAGAAGAAGTAAGTAGGGAAAACCAGCATTTTAGATATTAAATCATATAATAAAGATACAATAATTAAAAGAGTGGTACCAGCATAGCAATGGACAAATTGAACAGTGGAATTAAATTTTAAAATTCATAAATATACCAAGATACATACAGAAATTTAATACATTTTACAACGGTGGATGAAAAAATAGGTTATTTAATAATTGTCATCTTGAACAAAATACAATATGATTCATGTTTCTCATCATCCACATAAATAAAATCTCAGATGGATCAAAAACTTAAATATAAAAGAATCACAAAAGAATTAGAAGACATAAGATACTTAATAATCTTATAGCTGGCTAGGTTTATTTAAGTAAGATAAAAGCAGAGTCCAAAAAGGATAAGATTGGTAAATGTGAATTATTTAAGAATTTCAAACATTATTCTCATTACATAAAGCACCTTTATTAGAGATCAAAGAAAGTCTGGAAAATCGTGTTTCACTTAATACCATAGACAAAAGCGTAATTAATATATTTCAAGCTATTTCAATATTAATATATTTCAAATCAAGAGGGACGAGAACTTCAGCATAGAATTCCGATGGCATGGGATTTAACAGGTTTTATAAATAAATTCCATTTTAAACAAAAGAAAAGATGCTCAACCTCACCTGTAATGTTAGAAATACAAGGTAATATTGTTCACCTATGTGGCCAAATAGTATAAATTCTGGCAACACGCTCACTTGGTAAGGATATGAGAGTTATGGAATCTCAAGCATGCTGGTGAGAGTGCTAACTGATGTAAGCACATGGAGAGATATTTCACCATTTCTTTCAAGAGAAGAGATGTCTCTACCCTTTGTACCAACAATTCTACTCTAGGTATGCAATCTTCAGACTTACATGCATGGTTAGGATTTTGATTGCAGAATATTTTTTTATAAGAACAAAAGACTGTAAACAACCTAAGTATCCATTCATAGTGGGCTTGTTGAAGAGTTTCCATTTTAGGCTATCAAAAACAATTATTGTCTTTGTCCATTTGGGCTGCTTTAACAAAATACTGCAGTCTGGGTGGTTTATACAGTAATTTAAGGTAGAGGATGAAGGGATCTCTGTAAGACTTCTTTCATAAAGAAGTCTTAACCTACTAAGTTTCCACTCTCATGACCTAATCACCTTGCAAAGGTCCCACTCCTAATGTCATCACATTGGGGATTAGGATTTCAATATATGAGTTGAGGGGATGGCACACTAGCCTTCAGTTAATAGCAATTATATCTCTATGTATAGAAATAGATGTAGATCTATCATCTATCATCTATCATCTACACATTGACTGTCTATCATCTACCTATCCTATCTATCAGCTACCTACCTACTGATACGGTCAAATATCTAAGACATACGGTTGTAATGAAAAAGCACTACTTTAGTAGTGTGGACTACTGGTAGAGTATTTTCCATTTACTTTATATGGAAGTAATATTTTAGAAAGCATGGAATAAAAAAAAAAAGAAAGCATGGAATATTTCTGGAAGAATATATAAGCCATTGAATAAAGCATGTGCCTCTGGGGCAGGGAACATGGTTACTGAAAGACAAAGAAAGGAGGACATTTTGCTGTGTACCATTCAAACAATAAAAGAATGGTGGTTTATCATGAACTTGTATTCTCTATTTAAAAATATAAATAAAGGAAAAAAAAAAAAACGACCCGACAAAATCAAAATACTAACATACAATTTTATACCTCTGCATTTTCCAAGTTCTATGTAATGAGCATGAATATTAAATAGCTTAGCTTAGTTTTTTATAATACAGAACTAACTACATTCACAACGTATGATTCACCACTTAGTTATACTTAGTTATGGGAAGTTGTGTAACTTGGAGCTTAAAGGAGCCCCAATTAGAACTCTTATAATATATTTCAATAGCATGATTTTCATTACACTCATCAAACTTTTAGATTATTAGCTTTATCTGTATTATCCATAAGTATAGGCTTCAAGGCAGCAAGGATTATGTCTGTCCTGTTTATTGCTCAGTCCCTAATGTCCAATACAGTATTTGCTATAAAGTTGTAACAAACAAATATTTATTTAATATAATTGGATAAACACAGATAAGATGTTGGAAAATATCTCTAATTTTATGTCTTACAGAAATAATTTGCGCCTAATATAAACAATAGACTTGCAAACACAAATTGAAAATATTAAAAATCCTACATATACAATCTTAGAGGAATATTGCTTTTACTCACAGGACAAACTTAAATTTGGCATTCTGTATAAATGATTCATAGAAGTTGTTTGTCAGGGATCCCTGGGTGGTGCAGCGGTTTGGCGCCTGCCTTTGGCCCAGGGCGCGATTCTAGAGACCCGGGATCGAATCCCACGTTGGACTCCCGGTGCATGGAGCCTGCTTCTCCCTCTGCCTGTGTCTCTGCCCCCCCACTTTGTGACTATCATAAATAAATAAAAATAAAAAAAAATCTTAAAAAAAAAAAGAAGTTGCTTGTCATTCAGAGATAGAGCAGACTAGTTAGGTAAAGATTTTAGGGATTTATTAGTTTGTAAAATTGTACCAAAATTCTTTATTTTTAAAAAGTGTCCTAAGCAAATAAATTGACGTACAAACTTTATGCTGGAAAATCTATTCCTGAGAATGCTTTTGGTTTATTAAATGAAATAATAAGTTGCTTAGTAATAATTTTACTTGGATTATTTGAACTTTGGACAACACAAAATCAGTGCAGCATAAAGTTATGTAATTGCTTACAAGGAAGCTTAAGTCAAAAATAGTTTTCCAGGCAGAGGCTACTGATAATTGGAACATGTATTTCTTTGCTATGGAAAAGGGCATTTCCCTCCTTGTGATGTTATCTGAATTCCTAAATAATTGTAAATCTAGGAGTAAACATAGTACCATTCTTAAAGACTGGTACCTGTGTTGTTTGCCTCCCAGTTTGGTTTCTCTCCGGTATGAAGTTGGGATTATATAGACTCTCTGGGCTCTGTGATGACTTCAGAGATTTCCTTCACTAAAACCCAAATTAAAGCTGGTGTCTTCAGAGTTGTAAGCATCACTATGGTCCTCAGAAACACATACCTTGGCATCTTCTGTCTCTCTTCCATTTGCATTTTCCATTATTCCAGACCCTTACTAATGAGTCCTATATTCTCAGCTGATGGAGGCCCTGGCCTCTGCCCAAATCTTATTTATATGTCTCTCTAAGGCTGAGTCTCATCTTGTATCTCTGGAATACTGCATTGCACCTCACTGGGTATGGACAGATATCCTTCCTTCCTCCATTAGCCACACCATTGAATGCATATTCAGTTTTATCTTGAATCTTTCCAGTAGCAAGAAGCTCATTAGTTCATAAAGCAGTTCACTCCACTGTTTACTATCTGTTTGGAAGTTCTTCATTTGGAATCAGATTCTGGCTCATAATTCTACCCCTTAGGATCACACAAAAACTGCCATTTATTCCTGAACTTACAGGGATTTAGAATAAATAAGTCCAATTCCTCAGCTATGTCTTCAGAGACATGGTCTGTAGAGATGCTTATAATCATTATTTGTCTATGCTCCAGCTTCTCGATGTTATTAAAATGTAGTTCTTGAACCTAAGCCAAATGATTCATTATTTAATAGAAATAGCTAACTTTTACTGAATGTCTAACATGTACTAGCTCTAGAGGGTTGAAGAGCTCTGTATCATTGAACTCATTAATGAAATTCTCCAATTGAGGAGAGAGGTTAGGTAGCTTGTCTAATGTCACACAGCTAGCAACTAGTAGAGCTGCAGATCTTTAATTTATCTACATTTATTTATTCCTACAATATATAACACCAAACCACCATAACTCAGGTGGACTGTTAAAATAGCCTCCTAACTGGTTCCCTCACTTCTATTTTGTTCTCCTTTGATTTACCTTATTTAAAACACTATTTGTTATAGGGGCACTTGGGTGGCTCAGTCAAACATCAGTCTTGATATGGGCTCAGGTCATAATCTCAGGGTCATTAGATTGAGCTCCCCTTTGCAGCACAGAGTCTGCTTATCCCTCCCCTCCCCCTGCAAGCATACTCTCTAAATAAATAAATAAATAAATAAATAAATAAATAAATAAATAAAATCTTTAAAAAATATAGAATGGAATATTACTTTGCAACTTTAAAAAATAAGGATTAATCTACATCATCATCATCATCATTGCCATCAGAGGCGCCTGGATGACTCAGTCAGGCCACTGACTCTTGATTTTGGCTCAGGTCAAGATCTCGGTGTGGTAAGATTGAGCCCTTGCTGGGCATAGAATCTACTTAAAATTCCCTTTATCTCCCTTTCCCTCTGTCCCTCCTTGCCTCCCCTTGCTCATGCTCTTTCTCAAAATAAAATAAGATAATCTTTATTATAAAATATAAATACAAAGAATGAACTCCTAGATATAGATTTAATGAAAGCCATAAAATAAACCTCATTTTCATGACCTTTGAAGACGTTGGTATGCTCCACCCCCATTTTTTTCTCCTTCCTATCCCACCAGAAGTAACTAATACTCTGAATTTTGTGTTAATCATCCCTTTGCCTTTTCAAAAATAGTTTCACCTCACATATGTGTATCTTGAAGTAGTGTCTTTTAAGTTTTATTGTTTTTATATAAAAGGAGGCCTACTTTGAAATTTTTGTGACTTGCTCTTTTAATAACATTAATTTATTCATGATGATACTTTTATCTATAGTTATTCATTTCTAATGATGAGTAATATTCCAATTGTGTCGATATGTTATAGCTTTTAGAATCCCTTTTCTTGATATTTAGTTTGCGTTCTTTTATTTCTGCTTTTGTTTTCATTTTGCTGTTACAAAATAATTGTCATGGAATCTTCCTGTTTATATCTACTATTGAACATGTACATGTGTGCTATTTCAGAACTACCACATTATAATGAATTAAAGAGAATAAGTACGACAATAGCAAACTATCAACGAACTGTACAACAGAGCACCTTAAAATATTAGTGACTTAATGCTGGTCTTTGTGAGATTAGCTTATTTATTCTGCTTATCTGTCTCAAGCTAAACTGATCTCTCCCGGATTATCACGTTAACCATCAATTTGTGACTAGGCTGGGCCTGAATGAACCAGAATAATGTTACCAGGGCAAATTCAGCTCTGTCTGCATCATCTCTCATCCTGAGAAGGCTAGCTTGGGCTTGTTCTGATACTTACTCTTATTCAGCTTCAGGGTTCCTAAAAGAGAAAGTAGAAACACTGTGAGTCCTTTTTAATTCTAGCCTTGGAAAAGGTACACCATCACTTTTGCCATATTCCTTTGGCTAAAGTAAATCTCAAGTCCAGCCTAGATTTTAGGAATAGAGACAGACTCTTGCTAAGTAGAGCTGCAAAGACTCATTGCAAAAAGCAAGAGTCCCAGAGAGGGGTGCTCAATTGCACCACACTGTGATCAGTATATCACACTGAGTGTTTGGGAGGATGAATTGTAGTGGCAGCTCTCCTACCCTGCTGGCACTAATGTGACTGATACAACTGCTTTGACAATGAATTTTGCATTAGATAGTAAATTCCAGGATTCTTTTCTGTTGCTCCACGCCTACACGTTTTTCAGGGGCAGACCATCTAGGGAGGACAGCCAGGGAAGCCTGTGACTGTTCTCTGCTATACCTGTGCCTGGATAGGTGCATACCTAATTCAGGGATGCAGAGTCATCTGCTAGCAAGCCATCTGTCCCCATTTATCAGGAATATCAGACAGAGAGCTGACATATTGACCTCGATCTGCCTTACTCTTTATCTATTTCTCTACTATTTTATAACAAGGGCTAGGAAAAGCATTATTATTAATTGATCTTCTTCAAATCAGAGCAGTACATTGTCTTTATGTCTAAAAAATAAACATTTTTTTCCTTCAAAATCAGTCATCATGTCAGTATAATTCAGCACAGTACTTCCAGTACTCAGAACCATGTCACGACACTCCATAAGTGATTATTGGACTGACTCAATAAATGAACAAATAAAAGACTTTTCCTTTTAAAAGAACGAAGAAAGCAAACCATCAAAGTGAAGCATAGTCTCATTCTTTAGTTTTCTGAGATATTTTTGGCTCTGACCCATTTTATTTTTATACTATTCTATAATCAGCACCTTTGGCTGATGTTCACATGGTGTGGTCTTTCACACCATGACACTGAATAATCACTATCCACTGGTAGATATCACCTCTTTCTGGATTGTCCTGTAATGGTGACCTCTATAAAGACAGAGGCAGCAAAATGAATTAGCAATCCTGCCTACTTAGCGTCTCAGCAGTGGGCAGTTGGTTTCAAGTTTTTGGCACCCCTAGCATTTTTCTTTCATATGATTCATATAGTAGGATCTACTGAGAGCAGTCACATTAACAAGGGCATTTATAAAATCACTCTTCTTAAAACCCTGTAAGGTAAAAGAGCAGATTTTATTTCTTTTAGAGGGAAGAAATTGGTGCTAGGCACCTTTTCCCAGAGAATGTTACTGATTTATGGGATTCTAGAAAATTACATATTTTCACCTTTTTATTTTGGAGACTTTCATGTATATAGTAAAGTAGAGGCAGTAAACATGACATACCATCATCCTGTTGGAACAGGAAACAAGTGGATTAACGTTGGAGTGATGCGACACAGGCAATCAAAAGGCTGAGAGTGTAGGTTCTGATATTGTTGCTCCATCTTTCTTAGAATGTGGTGGGGATAGAGATCAGAGTCAGATTTAACAACAACCCTGTGGGATTTTATTATTATTTCTTGTTATCATTTTATCTATGAGGACACAGAAGCGAGGAGAGATGGAGTAATTGACACAAGATCACAGACCTGGTAAGTGGAGGAAGCAAACTGCACAGGTTTTTCTGAGTGCTGAGGTCAGAATTCCACCCTTATCCCACTCAGCCTCACTCCCCTCCTCAGCATGTCTGCTTCCATCCCAATTGCTTCTTACTTGGAACTGTGGATCCCCTCTTTTATGGGGAACATACACTTTGAAATCCTCAAGTTCTCTCCTTCCTTTTTGTTATATTTACTTCTCAAGGGATGAAAATCCCTTGCCCCCGTCTTCTAGAACCCATACATTAATGTTTGCTTTTTGTCTCCTTCTGGGTCACTCTTGCCACACTGCCTAGTTATTATCTATTGAATGTCATTCCTCTGCCTGTGGTGTCTTTTACCCTTTTTATAGTTTCTTTCTTGTTCTTCCTCTGTCATTAACCTTTAGCATTTGTTGATAATTCTTAAACCCTTTAATCTCACAATGATACAAAATCCTCAGGGCTATGTTCACCACTACTTCATATTTGGCAACTCACTATCATTGCCACTGAGGGTGGAACACAGGTTAGTGATAACACCAACTTTAAAATTAGATAGACCTAAATTAGAAAATGTGGCTAACTAGCTATATGGGCCTTTGGTAAGTTGTCCTCTGTAAACCTTTGTTTATTCATATGTAAGATTTCCTTAGGGTATCTTTATAATGAAGTCATTACTAGAACTAAGTGAGAAATTATCTGCGAAGAGTATCGCCCGAAGCTTGGCATATTGTGTAAATCCTTAGTAAATGCTGGCACTAACAACGTGTGTGCATGTATTCTTCACTCCTTAGAGTCACTCAACCTTTAAAATCTATGATCATTCCCTTTATGACCACTTCTATGCCTCTCACTTCTATCATTTACTCACTATAAATGAATAGCTATATTTAACCCCCACAGAACTTTTTTGTTATTGTTTCAACTTATTACTACTTCTGGATTCAACTGCCTCTCTCTCCACTGTAAACCATCTACATAATGTACTTGCTAACAAGTACCATTAAATCCCTTATAATCTTCTATGCCTAGAAATTTCTCAGTCCTACAGTCATCTTTCTTTTAGCCTATGTTTCTTAGCTTATATATCTTTGAAAAGCCATATTTTTAAAATGAATCTCTACATATTCATGCTATTTAACTTCATCTGGTCCATTGATATCTAGAAATATTTTATTCATTTAATAAATAAATTGATTCCAAGTAAATTGATTTGGATATAATTTCTTTAAATTATTTTTCTCAAGTCACAACATCACTTTAGTGAGACTATCACGGCTACTAAATGAAAATACCATTTACTTCTTTGTGGCTTTTTTTAAGAGCACATCCCTCCTATTTTAACTTCTACCTGGTTATTAAAATATTAAGTATGGTGCTCCTAGGTTGTGGAGTCATTTTTCCTATTAGACATTTCTGAAACAAAGGAAACAATTGCAACTACTGGCCTAAACTATGGGAAATTTCTTTTTTTGACTGAAAGTGTACTGACTACCACAGGAATATCTTATGTATCTATAATGTTAGACTACTAGCTTCTGGTGAGTATAAATCCTGCCAAAGACAACTGCTCTAATTTACAGCTATTGTTGCATAAGTATCTATGGTCCTTTACCTGGTAGTGTCTTTTATTTCCACCAGACTATAAGAGAATTTATAATCCCTTCCTTGCTGTTTTTCTTTCTTGTTTGTTTCTTTCATTAACATTTATTATGCCACCACTACTGTGTTCCCTATTATTGTGTTGGCCACTGCAGGGCATAAATATACGCCATCTCTAATTTCATATGCCTTATTATTCCACTCTTATAATTTTTTGATATGTCATTCATATGTTTCCTTCCTATATTTAAAATAATGGTTAGTTCTACTTAAAATCAACCTCATCTCATCTTCTTGCTTAGAAAAAAAGGAAATCTAAGCTAGATCTTAAGCCACATTGCCCGCCTTGGTCATTTCACAATTCTAGA
Source organism: Canis lupus dingo (assembly GCF_003254725.2). NCBI lineage: Eukaryota > Metazoa > Chordata > Mammalia > Carnivora > Canidae > Canis > Canis lupus. Next base: position 4,687,257 of record NC_064263.1, on the reverse strand, counting down.
CCAAATTAGACTTCTCTGCTGTTGGAATTTAAAGGTATACTTTCTCCAATTACAGAGTTGGAGATCAACTTAGTTTCTAAAGTTTGAGAATATAAAAAAAAATATTTCAATGATATGATCCAGATGTCATCTAAATATTATTTTCTCATCTTTAAATTTTGTTAAAACTTAAATTGAAGGAAAAGAGACCAGATCTTGATTGCTCTTGAGAGATACATAAGTCAGGAAATGGGCTGTTGTGAAATGTTCCTACAAGGTCACCTACAGGAAAGCCCAGTCTATAGAGGATGCTGCTTTTTATTTATGGAACCAGTGAGCTGCTTGTAAAAGACTGGCTGGAAAAAAAGGCTTTTTAAAAGAAAATGCTATCTCCTTCTTTGGCTGGAAGGAAAGCAGCTTTAGCTTACCTTCATTTTGCTCTGGGACTGCCACATCTGCAGCTGAGATGTTCCTGAGTCTCTGATGAAAAAATAGGCAGATGGAAATTCTAACCTTTATAAAGGGTACACCACATCAAAACAGGTGGGAACTTAATCAATGAAAAGATAAGCCATTTACTCAATGGTCTCGTTTCCTTGAACAAGATGGTCTTTTGCATACAGGCATGCAAAAGTAATTTTCCTGTATTTCTTTGGTTATTTTTAGGTCAAATCTAAAAACAAATAGAGAAGCCATTGTCCAAAATGTCAGTGGATATCTGCCTTCAATTAGTACTAATACATAAGTGAGTTTTCAAGAAGGAAAAAAAAGCCCTCTTATAAGAAAGATGCTTTCATAGTATAAAGCCTGAATATACATTCCTAACAATTTTAGTAGAAAACAGAGCTCCCTGCAGTGAAACTTTATGTTTTGCAAGGTCCTTACCTTCTTAATACTTTAAAAAATTAGAGAATACATCTTTAATCAGAAAATTTTCAGGTCTTTATACCTGCATATGAGGTGTTAACAGAAAAAAATCTTAATAAAAAAATTAATGTCTATTTCTAAGAAACACATTAGGCAGAGTATACTCATCCATCTCAAGTTTTTAAATGGGTGTTTTGAATTCCGAGTCTCAGGGGGACTTAAACAATTATTAACCAAAAGAATGTTGACATATCTAAACAATGGTGAGGGCAATGGGGATAAAAACAGGTAATCAGGACTACCAGGCAGTGTTCTGGATTTGGATGTGCTCTTGAGAGATGGTTCTATCTCAGGTGAAAGTACAACACTGTAAACACCACTGAGGGGAGAGCACATCTTGCAAAACTAGCACAGTGCCTGGCACAAATGCATATGAAATACATATTTGTTGAACGGATGAATGAGTGAATGAATGACCTGGAGTAGAGTAATTTTATTTTGATTTGATGAAATTCCTTAGTCTCTGGGATAAGCATGGACCTTCCAGAGCTAACAGCTCCACTCAGGATGTCACAGTATGGGAGGACGAGCTCTGAATTGTTTGTCCCCAAGGACTCAAATGCTTTATGCTTTTTTCCTGTCACCTACAAAAATTATTTTTATGTTTACATTAAGTAGTCTGGACTTTCTTGGAAAGTCTTTCCTACAGTCTACTCTCTAACAGAATTCTGTTGGTTTAAACTCTGGAAGAGCTTAAATATATTTCTTCTTTACCTTTCTCATCCCTGACATAAAACATGTGATTAATACATGTTTTTTGAATCAAGGAGTGAATGGATTAGAGAACATCATAAACCAAACTCAGGCATTCACTGAAAAGCTTGAAGAAGACTTGAAGCTGTGCACAAATGCAACATTTTCCTACTTCACAGTTTTGTTCTTTGTGTGCTGAAGATCAAGACAGAAGAGGCTATTCCTGCCTTTTTTGTCCTTTACAGCTCCCACAAGTGCCTGTTTGATAATCTTATTTGTATGTCTTATTGCCACTGCAAACACATTTAAAACAAATTTACCATCTCCCTCACTAAATCTCTCTTTACAACTTCCCTTTTAGTTAATAATGTCATGATTTTTCAGGTGATACATCTGCCAAACTGCAAGTCAAATTTGACCACTGTTCCTAGAAAAATCAATTGCCAAATTCTTTAACATACTTTTCACATCCATTCCTTCCTTTTTATCCCAACTGCCCGTTACCCAAGTCTAGGTACTTCTATTTCAATCCTAGATCATTGAAATCTCTGCCTTCAATATTTCAGAAGCTCAAGCTCACCCTTGGTTCAACTATGGGACAGTTTTAGTAACCTTATGCGCTTGGGTATATACACACCTTTGGCATTTAAAGCAATTTAAAATCTGAGTTAGCAACTTTCTTTCTTATGTCTCCAATTATTGCCCCAAAGGAACTTTTTGCCCCATTCATACCTGACCATGAACAGTTTTGACTTCAGACCTAGGATCCACTGTCTCTCAGGAATAATACTCCACCATCATACTGCTGCCCAATTAAGCACTTCAGTTTGACTACTTATAGCTGCATTATGGAAAATGAGTACAAATACTCTAATGCAAATGCGGCCACAATTTATTGTAACACAATTTGAGCAAGAAGCTAATAACAAGGGAAATGACTAATACTTGAATAATTTGCTGCCTATACAAAGAACACAATAATTGGCTCTGAGACTGGGGGAAGAAGATCATAAAAATCTTTTATAACATTCCTAATTGTGCCCAAATTGAAATCAAGGAGTTTATGGCTTAAAAAAGGAGCAAAATTCAACAGTCCTGTCTTTTGTGGAAGATAGACTGGGGTGGGAGTCAGGCTGCACATATCAGCTTTTTGGCGTGTGATAAAGAATACTATAAATGTATTTACTGAATTATAACCTATTTCTGATATTTATTTATTTATTATTTATTTTTTATTTCTGATATTTACAAAGGAGAATATCTCTTATTTGCAAGGAAAATTTAGCAAAACTTTCAAAGATTCCTTTCAGGAGGATCTGAGGGAATTTTCTCCAAATGTTCAAGAAGGTGTTATTTAGAGTTCATCATCGTTCTTCTCTAACACAACTAGGACTGCTTCAGGGAAAAAATGTTTTTGGAGGAAAGTCTGATTTTGCCATGATTGTAGATCAAGGTCACAAACAAAATGTATCTACATGAAGAATCCCATTAAACTGAAAAATTACCATGTTGTGCTCCAATATAAATTAGTGTATCTAGAGTATATTTTATTACTGTGCTTTTCAGTGAAAAAATGCAGAGGATATCTTCACTGCTGACCCATTTCTAATTTCACATTCATTTGCTTATGAAAAATCAAAATTAGCTCTGAGGTGTATTTTATAAGTATTTTAATTGAAGTTAAATACAAAAGCAAGACCAGTAGGATTATTTAATGGAATATCAAATGGACTCAAACATTGTCACTAAAAGAAAAGGGGAATAGGTAAGTTGTAAAAATATTTTAAGGTTTTACAAAATAAGGAAAAAATATTTTCACTATTGTAGAAGCTTCATTGTTCAGGGTACTTAAAACTAAATAATGACAATGACAGAAAAGGAGAATATTTAACAAACACATAGAAATTTGACAAATATATTTTGAATTTTAAAATATGCATTTTAGTCTGACCCATTTAAAAGTTAATGTTTTGAGTTACAGCATTTGATGAGGTCAAAAATGTAATCAGTCAACTGAAAAGAAGAATCAATAAAAGGCTCATTTAGTCCCCATTTTAGCATTTCCTTTTGTAGAATTAATATCTATAATGGAGATGCTCTTTATCATCTTCCAGTCACTATATCTTGTAAATGTCAGCTAAATTATAGAAAGTTGGAACAGAGGCTTGATAAATTTAGTTAGATAGGCTAGACTAGAACAGCAATTTGGGAAATTTGACACGTCCATTTGAGAAATGTAGATTTAGGAGGAAAACTTATTGGCAGGTTTGGGGATGACTTCTATTCATACCAGTAGAATGAGATATCTGGAAAGTAGATTTATAGAGCTGGTCATTAGCCTTAGCAGACTATTGGTGGTAGGGCTATCTAACAAAAATACAACAGTTATTAAAGAATGGCCATCATAACAGGGAGCCTGAAAGCAAGAAATATTCCAAAGTGGAATCAGAAAGCATTCTGACCAACATCAAAAAATTTTGATAGCAGAGATAATGTCATCTACATCCTATGGTGTCTTACAAATCCATACTACAAAGATCTCTACATAGTTTTGTGTGTTACTTATAATAATAAAAACAAAAACAAGCAGCTAAATTCCATATGCAGATATTTATCTATGTAACACATGTGGTTTACAAGAATTAGTTAATATCTAATGGCACGTTGTTAAGTTCATTATTAAAAATAGAGTAAATCAACATTTGAGTAGTTCTCTTATGATTTGTTTTTGCTAACTTCCTTCAGATATGATGAAATCACCATTGTTTCTCCTTTGCTTTATTTTTATTGTTACTATATCTATTATTATTATTATCATCATCATCTACATCACCATCATCATTATAACCTTCAAAATGTGTTTTCTTTTTTTAAATATTTTTTATTGGAGTTTTGTATGTCAACATATAGCATAACACCCAGTGCTCATCCCATCAAGTGCCTGCCTCAGTGCCTGTCACCCAGTCACCCCAACCCCCTGCCCACCTCCCTTTCCACCACCGCTTGTTTGTTTCCCAGAGTTAGGTGTCGCTCATGTTCCATCACCCTCACTGATATTCCCCACTCATTTCTCTCCTTTCCCTTTTATTCCCTTTTACTATTTTTTATATTCCCCAAATGCATGAGACCATGTAATGATTGTCCTGCTCCGATTGACTTACTTCACTCAGCATAATACCCTCCAGGTCCATCCACTTTGAAGCAAATGGTGGGTATTTGTCGTTTCTAATGGCTGAGGAATATTCCATTGTATACATAGACCACAGCTTCTTTATCCATTCATCTGTCGATGGACACCGAGTCTCGTCCACGGTTTGGCTATTGGGGACATTGCTGCTAGAAACATCGGGGTGCAAGTGTCCTGCTGTTTCACTGCATCTGTATCTTTGGGGTAAATCCCCAGCAGTGCAATTGCTGGGTCATAGGGCATTTCTATTTTTAACTCTTTGAGGAACCTCCACACAGTTTTCCAGAGTGGCTGCACCAGTTCACCTTCCTACCAACAGTGCAAGAGGGTTCCCCTTTCTCCACACCCCCTCCAACGTTTGCTGTTTCCTGTCTTGTTAATTGTCACTATTCTCACTGGTGTGAGGTGGTATATCATTATGGTTTTGATTTGTATTTCCCTAATGACAAGTGATGTGAGGCATTTTCTCATATGCTTGTTGGCCATATCTATGTCTTGCTCTGTGAGATTTCTCTTCATGTCTTTTGCCCATTTCATGATTGGATTGTTTGTTTCTTGGGTGTTGAGCTTAATAAGTTCTTTATAGATCTTGGATACTAGCCCTTTACCTGATAGGTCATTTGCAAATATCTTCTCCCATTCTGTAGGTTGTCTTTTAGTTTTGTTGACTGTTTCTTTTGCTGTGCAGAAGCTTTTTATCTTGAATAAGTCCCAGTAATTCATTTTTGCTTTTGTTTCCCTTGCTTTCATAGATGTATCTTTCAAGAAGTTGCTGTGGCCAAGTTCTAAAAGGGTGTTGCCTGTGTTCTCCTCTAGGATTTTGATGGATAGTGGATAGCCTTTCCTGTTTTGTCGAATATTAGTTAACCATAGAGTTGAGGGCCTATTTCTGGATTCTCTGTTCTGTTCCATTGATCTATGTGTCTGTTTTTGTGCCAGTACCACACTGTCTTGATGATCACAGCTTTGTAGTACAACCTGAAATCTGGCATTGTGATGCCCCCGGCTCTGGTTTTCTTTTTTAATATTCCCCTGGCTACTCGGGGTCTTTTCTGATTTCACACAAATCTTAAGATAATTTGTTCCAACTTTCTGAAGAAAGTCCATGGTATGTTGATAGGAGTTGCATTAAATGTGTACAGTGCCCTGCGTAGCATTGGCATTTTCACAATATTAATTTTTCCAATCCATGAGCATGGAATATTTTTCCATGTCTTTAGATCTTCCTCAATTTCTTTCAGAAGTGTTCTGTCTTTTTTAGGGTATAGATCCCTTACCTCTTTGGTTAGGTTTATTCCTAAGTATCTTATGCTTTTGGGTGCAATTGTAAATGGGATTGACTCCTTAATTTCTCTTTCTTCAGTCTTATTGTTAGTGTAGAGAAATGCCACTGATTTCTGGGCATTGGTTTTGTATCCTGCCACACTGCCGAATTGTTGCTGTATGAGTTCAAGCAATCTTGGGGTGGAGTCTTTGGGTTTTCCATGTACAGTGTCATGTCATCTGAGAAGAGGGAGAGTTTGGCTTTTTCTTTGCCAATTTGAATGCCTTTTATTTCTTTTTGTTGCCTGATTGCTGAAGCTAAGACTTCTAGTACTATGTTGAATAGCAGTGGTGAGAGTGGACATCCCTGTCGTGTTCCTGATCTTAGGGGATCTTAGTGTTCCCCATTGAGAATGATATTTGCTGTGGGCTTTTCGTAGATGGCTTTAAAGATGCTGAGGAATGTTCCCTGTATTCGTACACTCTGAAGAGTTTTTATCTGTGATGGATGCTGGATTTTGTCAAATGCTTTCTCTGCATCTATTGAGAGGATCTATGATTTTTGTTTTTTCTCTTGTTGATATGATCTATCGCATTGGCTGCTTTATGAGTGTTGAACCAGTCTTGCATACTGGGGATAAATCCCACTTGGTCATGGTGAATAATCTTCTTAATGTACTGTTGGATCCTATTGGCTCATATCTTGATGAGAATTTTTGCATCTGTGTTCATCAGGGATATTGGTCTATAATTCTCCTTTTTGGTGGGGTCTTTGTCTGGTTTTGGAATTAAGGTGAAGCTGGTCTCATAGAACGAGTTTGAAAGTATTCCATCTCTTTCTATCTTTCCGAACAGCTTTAGTAGAAGAGGTATTGTTTCTTCTTTAAACGTTTGCTAGAATTCCCCTGGGAAGCCATCTGGCCCTGGACTTTTGTGTCTGGGGAGGTTTTTGATGACTGCTTCAATTTCCTCCCTGGTTATCAGCCTGTTCAGGTTTTTCTGTTTCTTCCTGTTCCAGTTTTGGTAGTTTGTGGTTTTCCAGAATTGCATCCATTTCTTCTAGAATGCCTAATTTATTGGCGTATAGCTGTTCATATTATGTTTTTAAAACCATTTGTATTTCCTTGCTATTGGTTGTGATCTCTCTTTTTTCATTTGTGATTTTATTAATTAGAGTCTTTTCTCTCTCATTTTTAATAAGGCTGGCTAATGGTTTATCTATATTATTAATTCTTTCAAAGAACCAACTCCTGGTTTTGTTGATCTGTTCTACAGTTCTTCTGGTCTTGATATCATTGAGTTCTGCTCGAATCTTTATTAACTCTCTTCTTCTGCTGGGTGTAGGTTTTATTTGCTGTTTTTTCTCCATTTCCTTCAGGTTGAAGGTTAGCTTGTGTATTTGAGTTTTTTCTAGTTTTTTGAGGGATGCTTGTATTGCAATGTATTTCCCTATGGGACTGCTTTTGCTGTATCCCAAAGATTTTGAATGGTTGTATCTTTGTTCTCATTAGTGTCCATGAATCTTTTTAATTCTTCTCTAATTTCCTGGTTGACCCCTTTCATCTTTCAGCAGGATGGTGTTTAACCTTCACGTGTTTGGATTTCCTCCAAATTTCTTCTTGTGATTGAGTTCAAGTTTCAAAGCATTATGGTCTTGAAACTATGCAGGGGACAATCCTAATCTTTTGGTGTCAGGTGAGAGCTGATTTGTGACCCAGTATGTGGTCTATTCTGGAGAAAGTTCCATGTGCACTTGAGAAGAATGTGTATTCTGTTGCATTTGGATGGAAAGTTCTGTAAATATCTGTGAAACCCATCTGGTCCAGTGTATCATTTAAAGCTCTCATTTATTTGGAGATGCTGTGCTTAGAATATCTGCCATTTGCAGAAAGTGCCGTGTTGAAGTCTCCCAATATAAGTATATTATTATCTAAGTATGTCTTTACTTCGGTTATTAATTGATTGATATACTTGGCAGCTCCCACATTAGGGGCATAAATATTCATTATTATTAGGTCCTCTTGTCGGATAGATCCTTTGAGTATGATATAGTGCCCCTCTTCATCTCTTACTACAGTGTTTGGGATAAACTTTAATTTATCTGATATGAGGATTGTTACCCCAGCTTTCTTTTCAGGACCATTTGAATGGTAAATGTTTCTCCAACCTTTCATTTTCAGGCTGTAGGTGTCCTTAGGTCTAAAATGAGTCTCTTGTAGGCAGCAAATAGATGAGATTTGTTTTTTATCCAGTCTGAGACCCTACATCTTTGATGGGATCAGTAAGCTCATTCACATTCAGAGTTACTATTGAAAGGTATGAATTTAGTGTCATCATAATACCTATTCAGTCCCTGTTTTTGTGGATTGTTTCTTTAGACTTCCTCTTTCTTTTACAGAGTCCCCCTTAATATTTCTTGCAGAGCTGCTTTGGTGGTCACATATTCTTTCAGTTTCTGCCTATCTTTGAAGCTCTTTATCTCTCCTTCTATTCTGAATGAGAGCCTTGCTGAATAAAGTATCCTTAGCTGCATGTCCTTCTCATTTAGGACCCTGAATATATCCTGCCAGCCCTTTCTGGCCTGCCAGGTCTCTGTGGAGAGGTCTGCTGTTAATCTAATATTTCTCCCCATATTATTTAGGCATCTCATGTCTCTTGCTGCTTTAAGAATTTTCTCTTTATCTTTGGAATTTGCAAGTTTTACTATTAAATGTCGAGGTGTTGAACGGTTTATATTGATTTTAGGGGGGGATCTCTCTATCTCCTGAATCTGAATGCCTGTTTCCCTCCCCAAGTTAGGGATGTTCTCAGCTATGATTTGTTCAAATATGCTTTCTGGTCCTCTGTCCCTTTTGGCTCCCTCTGCAGCCCCAATTAAATGTATATTTTTCCTTCTGAGGTTGTCATTTATTTGACAGCCTTACCTTTTCCTCATGGTCTTTTATTTTTTTATTTTTTATTTTTTTTAAAGATTTTATTTATTTATTCATGAGAGACAGAGAGAGACAGAGGCAGAGACACAAGCAGAGGGAGAAGCAGGCTCCATGCCAGGAGCCTGATGTGGGACTTGATCCGGGGTCTTCAGGATCATGCCCTGGGCTGAAGGTGGCGCTAAACTGCTGAGCGACTGGGGCTGCCCTCCTCATGGTCTTTTAGTTGTTTCTCTCTTTTTTCCTCAGCTTCCTTCCTTGCCATCAACTTGTCTTCTATGTCACTCACTCTTTCTTCTACCTTATTAACCCTCATCGTTAGGACCTCCAGTTTGGATTGCATCTCCTTTAATTTATTTTTAATTTCGGTCTGATTAGATCTAAATTCTGCAGTCATTAAGTCTCTTGAATCCTTTATGTTTTTTTTCTAGAGCCACCAGTAGCTTTATAACTGTGCTTCTGAATTGGCTTTCTGACATCGAATTGTAATCCAAATTCTGTAACTCTGTGGCAGAGAGTACTGTTTCTAATTCTTTCTTTTGTGTTGAGTTCTTTCTAGTCATTTTGCTCAGTGCTGAGTGGCTAAAAATGAGTTGTGCTGGAAAAAGGAAGAAAAAAAAAAAAAGAAAAACCACCACCACCACCACCAAACAAACAAACAAACAAACAAACAAAACAAGGAGGGGTACCATCTGGTTCTATATACTGCAAATCCCTTGACTTCCCCTGGAACTTTCCAGCACTGCTCGGTCAAGAACTTGCTCTTCACCTGTCCTTCCAGCTGGTCTTTTCGGGGAGGGGCTGCTGTGCTGATTCTCAGGTGTGTGCACTTGGGGGGCTGCCCTGCCCCTGCCAGTTGCACGGCTCAGTGGGAGCTGTTTATCCAATGAGGCCCCTGTTCCCTGGGGGATCCGCCTCTCCCAGGCACTGGCTGACACCAGGAAGAACAGCAACACTGGTGGCGGCCAGCCTTCCAGCCCTGGAGTCAGCTCCCGCAGTAACTACCTTGGTCTCCCAGTCCACACTGGCCTGGATGCTCCTGGGGGCGGGGCCGCTGATCTGCACAGCTCGGGGTCCCCGGCGGCAGGAGCGTCCTGGCTGTCCTGTGCCCTCCCGGCCTCCAGCTGTCCCAGGGAAGCCCGGATCCCGGCTGTGTCTGCTCGGTGTCCCGGGATCCAGGGCCTGCGCTGCTGGAATCGCGCTCCTGGCCGTGGCTCCCGGAGGCAGCAGGCGCAGCCCCTCCACCCCGAGCTGCCGCCGGAGCTGCTCCCTTGGCCCCCGGGCGCGCGCTCCAGCCCTTTACTGAGCTCGGCCCGCAGTGCGGGGGCACTCTTCCCCGGGGGGCACTTCCACTGTTGGTGCCCCTGGGGGCCTGAGGGCAGCATTGCGCCTCCTAGGATCCTGCTCGAGTTTCCCGTGAGCGCCTTTCTGTCCGGGAAGAATCCGGTGCGGATTTTTGACGTTCCTGCTTCTCTGGGACGGGGCTTTCCTGTCCCAGAGGCTTTCACTGCCCGGCCTCAGCCCGGCTCCTTGCAGGGGCCCCTCCTCCACTGGATTCTTTTTTATATATATATATTTTCCGCCTTCCTACCCCGTTAGAAGCACAAACTCTTCTCTCTGTAGCGTTCCAGCTGTTCTCTCTTTAAATCTCAGGTCAAATTCGTAGGTTTTCAGGATGATTTGAAAGTTCTCTAGGTAAGTTCGTGGGCACAGGTGACTTGGGGACCCTCGTCCTCCACCCTTTTGCTCCTCCCCCTATTGATTCTCCTTTGATAAAGAGCTTGTATTTGTCCTCTTAGTTTTATGTGATGCTCTATGAATATTATTTTCAGTTGTTGATTCATTAACTACTTTTCATAAGATTTATTTTAAATCAGAGAATGTAATCTATAAATTCGCCTACCTACTTACATGCAAATATCAATAAATATCTAAAACACTGCTCTATCTTTTTAGTTACCTTTTTAGTTAAAAAGCCAGGGGAATAATTAGACTAGAGGGATGATTGCTGGGACAGAGAGAGGTGAAAGTTTAGAAAACTTACTGGGAATAAGAATAGATTTCCTTTTAGAAGACTTTAGAAGTTAGGTGTTAATTGGGTTAGCATTTAATCAGGGATGAGTTACAAAGGAGCATCCAAACCTTTGAGAATAATGTCGAGAAATACAAAGAACATCATGTTCTATGGATTCCCCATTAGCCTCTGCCATAGAGAGATCCTCAGATAAGAAGGGAAGTGGATCTGAAGTGCATAATTCAGTGAACCTATTGTGGAAAATGACTCAAGCTAGGACAAAAAGAAAGTAAGTGGAAGTGGACAATTGTCTCTTCTTATTATTTCCAACTTCAGTCTCACAAGAATCCAGGAAACACCTTTGACTTTATGAAATTTGGATTGCAGTTTTCCTACTTTTCAAGGGGAGTTTTTGTGTCTTCAAGTTATATTTGATTAATCCTAGAATAGATTTATGAATGCATGATATTCACATTCTGGGCAGGATGGAGTTTTAGGCCTTGACTTTCCTTTCTAGGCAGAGGAAACTGTACTTGTTAAAAGCTGAAGTAGAGGGAAACAAGGGCAAGGGCAACCCTTATTCCATCAGGACATTTTGCTGCTGTCTTCTCTCCATATTCTGACATTTATGATGAATTCTACAAACTGAAGATCCAATTTAATTCTTTCTTATCTTCAGAAGGGGCAAAAAGAATTTAATATAGACAGGCTGTGAAGAACTGTCTTATATTTAATAATCAATATTCAGTAACACTTTAAAAAAATTCTTGGAAGAATGAGTTAGCTTCTTTAGCTTTTGCTCATGACCTCTATCTTATAGTCATGCAGCCAACTTTGAATTCATAATTGTTCCCTCTTCGTTGTTTGGGGAGGTACCAAGTAGAAAGCCTATATCCTCATCATGGTCCGGGTACTGTTGTGTGCACTGCAGGTATAACTGACCCATTTCTTCCCATTTTACTGCCACATATTGATCACTAGACCATACTGAATCAGAAGCTGCAGATTTTCTTTTTTTTTTTCTTTAAGATTTTATTTATTTGTTCATGAGAGACACAGAGAGAGAGAGGCAGAGACACAGGCAGAGGGAGAAGCAGGCTTCATGCAGGGAGCCCGACTCGGGACTCGATCCTGGGTCTCCAGGATCAGGCCCTGGGCTGAAGGCGGTGCTAAACTGCTGAGCCACCGGGGCAATCCAGAAGCTGCAGATTTTCTTTGGATTTTATGTGCTCTTATATTTATACATTACTTGGTCCACAGACATATTACATCGCCTACTTTGGGCCTAAGAACCATTTTCATCATATTTTCACAAAACCATTTTTCCCTTCCTTTTAATTTGCATACTTGGATTTTCTTCCCAAGGGTACTTTGTGTAATTGAATTTGCTGTTTGTCTTAAAATTTGTCTCTCTTGCTATGATTATTTTGAATTCTGGTTCTTTATGTTATTTCCTGCAAACATAAGAAATATGATTGGATTCCATTCCATTACTTCAAAGTCACTGATGGGAATGCCAATATGAATGACTTTGCTGACTGTATCATGTATAAAATTTCTAGAATGAACTAAGACATTCTCTGAAACTAGTCTTTTTGGTCTTAAGTTTTCAGTCTCCATTGGAACCTACCCCTCCTCATTCCCTCTATATCTCTGACTTGACTTATCTTTAATAGCTTCCTAAATAGCATGCCTACTGGTTTCAGGCTTTCTTTTTTAGGTATATTTTATTTTGTTGGAGCCCCCTCCATCCTCCCCTCCTCTCCTCTCTCTCTCTCTTCCTTCCTTCTTTCTTTCCTTTCCCTCCCTCTCCCCTTCTTTTCCCTCCCCCTCCCTCTCCCTATCTCTCTCTTTCTTTTGTTCTTTCTTTCTGGTTTAGGTAAACTTGTGTACTGAGGTATAGTGTACATAGAAAAAAATGCATAAATCATTGTATATAATTCAGTGAAATTTTTTTTTACAGTCTGTCCTTTTATAGGTCTCTGCCAGTCTCGTCCGTCCGTCCGTCCGTTAATTCAGTGAATTTTTATGTGTTTTATGCCCTTTCTTACCCAGCTTAGATACCATGTGTTTTATGTGTTTTATGCCCTTTCTTACCCAGCTTAGATACCATGGTCTGTTATTAGAATTATTCTCTCTCATCACATTCAACGATTTGTCCTCTTTTGATTTATTGTATACACTTGTCAAAACTCCAACACAGGTCAAATCAAGTTCTCTGCTTGCTCAGTTCTTCCTGTGCAAATATTTTAAATTTCTAGTCATATATTCTCTCCATCTTGGGGACAAGTATTTTCACCTGCTCTTTCTTCAGATTTCCAACATCCCCTTTCTTATCTTCATTCTCAGCTGATCACCCTTCTTCTACTTGCTAAGAAAACGGAATCCATAAGAATGTAATTTTTGCAAGCTTCTGCCACAGCATTCTTCCCCTTAGCAGCCTTCTTCTTCTTTTTTAATTTTACTTATTTATGATAGACAGAGAGAGAGAGAGAGAGAGGCAGAGACACAGGCGGGGGGGAAGCAGGGTCTATGCAGGAGTCTGATGTGGGACTCGATCCCGGGTCTCTAGCATCATGCCCTGGGCCAAAGGCAGGCACTAAACCGCTGAGCCACCCAGGGATCCCCCTCCTTAGCAGCCTTCTTGACCAGTGTATTCTCTCTTTCTTCCTGTCACTGTGATGGGACTACCCAAGCTCCTATCTAAAGCATCTTGCTCATCACTCTTATATTATCACTCACCTGCTCAAGAGACTATTCATGATAATTGACCCTCTAACAACACTGCAGTATTAAAGCTTCCATTGACCCTATGGTCCTTCTCATAGGCATAAAAAACAAGTTGTAATTTCTCTGTTTTTTTTTTTTAAATGTATATTTAAACATATAGTTAGCTTAATACAAAATAAATATATATTTCATATATATGAACTATATATATATATCTTAAACTCATTTACCCCACCCCCACCAGTGACTGCTTCATTTCTCAGATTCTCCTTATAAAAATACTCTTTGAAAAAATAGTCTATATATGTTTTTGCAACCTCTCTTATCCCAGTAAGGATTTGATTCACATGACTCTTGAACACTATCTTGTCAAGATTTCCAACAATCCCAATATTGCTAAGCCAATAGTCGATTATAAGTTTCTAATTTTCTTGATCTATTATAAGCATTTGACACAGGTATTATTCCCTTTTCCATATAACTCAGGATTCACTTGACTTCCACACTTCCTTGGTTTTCTTTCTGTTTCAAAAATCACATCTTCTTGTATCTTCTAGATTGGTGGTCAGCCAACTTTACTTCTGTTAATGACCACATAGTAAATAGATTAGGTTTTGTGGGTAAGGTGTGGTCTCTGTTGCATGTTCACTTCCTCTTTTTTTTTTTTTTAACACCTAAAATATGTAAAAACTATTCTTCACTTGTGGGCTGTCCAAAAATGGGCTAGGTTTGACCTACTGGTCATAGTTTGTCAGCCCTTGTTTTAGACTTTTCAATTTCAAAGTGTCCCAGAGCTCAGTTCTTGTTTCACTACAGTCTATATAAATAGAATAGACATCACTCCTTCACTTGGACATTTCATCTAATTTTTAGCCTTTAAATACCATATATATGCTGATGGTATATCCACATATATATGCATATATATATGTATATGGCTTATATACTTAGCCAGATCTTGTCCCTGAATTTTGGAATCATATCTAACTGCCTTACCTGTTATCTCCCTTTGAACATTTACACTTAATATGTAATATGCCCCAAACTGAAAGCCTGACTTCTTCCCTAAACTTGTCACATCTATTTTATTTCCTATCTCAGTAAATGCAGCTCCAGTTTCTCAAACTCAGAAACTGATTTTCTCTTTGAGTTTTTTCTTTGTTTTAATCCGTTAACAAATTTGCTGAGGGTGTGGGCATATAGATACATATATATCTAAATTTTTTGTAAAGGGCCATTTCTCCTCCCCCATACCACTCCCATGGTCTCAGGCCCCATCATCTCTTATTTGGGTTATTGCAATAATATTGTAATACAATATTTCTCAAAGTATGGGCCACTGAATAGCCTGTTAACCATTAGGAGATCAAGAGCTCATGCCATAATATAAATGAACAACATCGCACTACAGATATAATTTAGTTCTGTCAGCATTTTTCCTTAGTAAAACCTTAATTCAGGAAGCAGTACATTTATTTATATTTCAGCACACACTTCTCATCTAGTTTTTAACTGACATTTTGAGTATCATTATCCTAAATATCTTTTTGCTTATGGCCTTTTACATCTTATATTTTATTCCTATCACAGTAGCCTAAACAATTATTTATTTATTTATTTATTTATTTATTTATTTATTTATTTATTTATAAAAACCATTTTTTAAAAGATTTTAATTTATATACTCATGAGAGACACAGAGCACAAGAGAGTGAGGCAGAGACACAGGCAGAGGGAGAAGCAGGCTCCATGCAGGAAGCCTAACATGGGACTCGATCCTGGGTCTACAGGATCACAACCTGGGCTGAAGGTGGCACTAAACCACTAAGCCACCCAGGCTGCCCCCTAAACAATCATTAAAAAAAAAAAGAAAAGAAAAGAAAGAAAGAAAAAGAAAGACAGAGGCACCTAGGTGGCATCTGACTCTTAATTTTGGCTCATGTCATGATTTCAGGGTTGTGAGATTGAGCCCCACTTTGGGCTCTGCACTCAGCATGGAGTCTGCTTGTCTTTCTCCCTCTGCCCCTTCCCCTGCTTGTGCTCTCCCTTTCACTAAAATAAATAAATAAAATCTTAAAAACACAAGACAGCATTTATTTATTTATTCATGAGAGACACAGAAATAGAGAGGCAGAGACGCAGGCAGAAGGAGGAGCAAGCTCCCTGCAAGGAGCCTGATGTGGGACTCAATCCCAGACCCTGGGATCACGGCCTGAGCCAGACAGGCACTTAACTGCTGAGCCACCCAGGTGTCTCTGCTTGCCTTTCTAAATGATGCATTCCCAGTGTCTAGAACAGTATCTGACACATAGCAGATGCTAATAAATAACAATTGAACTAATTAAGGAATAGGTTACATTACAAACTTTTATTACAGCCTTTGTCATAGTGTAATGGTTTCATATATCTCATTTTTAGAGTGTAAATTGCTCAGCATAAAATATTTTAATTTTTGCAGCAATAGTTCTTTGCATTATGTCTGTAGGAGAAAATGAAAGTATTCTAGAGGAAATGGTTTTTAAATGCAAGATCCTATAGGATCTTTTGTCTGCAGTTTGAAATTAATACCACCAGGTGGTAATGTTTTATTATAAATAAGACCTTCTTCAAGGTTTCTACTTTATACGTTTATAATGGACACACACACATTTATAATGGAACTTAATTTTATATTAAATAATCAGCAGAAATATCCACAGCAGAATAATGTTGTATTAAGTTATGTGATTCAGGATGCAATTTGGAATTTAGAGAAAACTAAATGATAGCCACTAAAGTACTTTACCATATCTGACTTCCTATAATCGGTCACATATCCAGAAGTTTATTTTATTCTGATATTTCTTTGGAGATCAGGAGTCTCTCTAAAGATTTGTTTAGCTCCCAAAGAATAATGTTACCATTGGTATGACTTTTTGCTAGCAAATTTTTCTTAATTATCTTTATAACACACAGTCCCCATACTTTGATGGGCTTTACCTCCAGGAACCATGCCAGATTCATGGTTGAAGATAGTGAAAGAGCCTCTAGTAGCAGCCAGTAGGGAGGAATAATCCTTGTGAAATACACTCAGAGCCTTCTCCATGACAAAGGCTTACTCTCCAGGGAAAATCACTGCCAGGGATTTATCCCAATTCAAAGAAGGGAATGCTTCTTATTCTAGCTCTTTCCAACTTTCTTTTCTCACTAAGGGAAAATAAAAAGGGTCAATTGGAGTTAGGGAGTCAAGGAAATAGCCTAGGAACACTGTAGCCAGCGAAGGGAGTAAGGGGCTTGGAGATAAGGCTATATCACTGGAGAAACAATGTGATGGTCACAGCCCCAAGACACAGACTTACAAAAAAGACTAATATCTAATCATAAGATTTTAAGATGTTCCAGTATAATAACAATGGATAACACCTGAAAAAGCTGAAAGACACAAACTCTTCCTAAGGGGAAGGACTTAAGAAAGTCTAAAGTTAAGAGGGGAAACAACATAAAAAAACTTTAGAGTAGGGGCCCTGGTGGCTCAGTTGGTTAAACATCTGACTCTTGATTTCTGCTCAGGTCATGATCTCAGGGTCATGGGTTGGAGCTCCACGTTGGGCTCCATACTGAGCATGGAGCCTGCCTAGTATTTTCTCTCTCCCTCCCCTCTGCCCCAGCCTCCCTCCCCCACTCCACTGTTCTCTCTTTCTCTAGCTCTTTCTTTCTCTCTCTCTTTAAAAAGACAAAAAAGAAAAAGAAGAAAAAATTGGAGGAAATTAAAGACTCTGGTACCTATTGCTACAACAAACATCAAACCAAACCAAAGATCCTAGACAAAGACCCTGGAAGCCCAAGGAGCACCAAAAAGTAGAAATATCAAAGAAAGTCACAGGTAGGCATGTCATATTCAAACTGCAGAAAACCAAGGTCTAAGAAAAAGATCTTGAGGGGAGTTGGGATCTATGGAGGAAGAGTAGTTATGATGAAATTATACTAGAAATCAATAACAGATGGTAGCTGAAAAATTCACAAATGCTTGGAAGTTAAACAACACGTTTAGATAAAATATAGGTCAAATAAGAAGTCTCAAAAGAAATTTTAAAATATTTTAATCAAATTAAATAAAAACACAACTTTTCAAAATTTGTAGAATGAGAAATTATCGTTTCCAGGGAAAATTATGACTTTCAATGTATACATTATTTTTTTTAAAGATTTTATTTATTTATTCATGAGAGACACACAGAGAGAGGCAGACACAGGCAGAGGGAGAAGCAGGCTCCCGGTGGGGAACCCAATGCAAAACTTGATCCCAGGATCCCAGGTAAATGACCTGAGCCAAAGCAGATGCTCAACTACTGAGCCACCCAGGTGCCCCTCAATGTATATATTAGGAAAAAAAAAAAAAAGATCTCAAATCAATAATCTATGCTTCCAACCTTAGAACACTAGAAAAACAAGTATAAATTAAGCCTAAAACAAGCAGAAGAGTGGAAATAAAATGAACAACATTAACTGAGAGAGCGTGATATCAATAAACGATTGTTCCAGATGCCAGCACTGATAAAGATTGCAGATTTCATGGTAGATTCAAAGCACCACTTTGGCATTGCTACTTTTCAGCTATCCTGTGTTAGTGTTAGTAGTAGTATGTCCAAATATTTTTTGGATACCTTAAGACATATAAAAACCTCTATCTGTGTATCTTTTTGAATGTATGCATAAAGCTTGTGAATAATATATATTTCTTTGTGATTTGTCTTCCATTTAGATTCAATATTGTCTTCACACCTCAGTTTCTATGACTTGTAGATAGCAGTGGACGAAGACTTATAAATGAATGATGTTAGGTTCATCAGAACATGAGGGATCAATGGCAAATTCTGATAGGTGGAATTGGGGCATATTCTTCAGAGAAGGCACAGTTCATGCTAAATCCTGAATCACCATTTAGGCATTTGATGATATTACTAGAACACTCAGTAAAGTGGAGGACAGGATGGATCACAGGCAGGTGGTAAGGATGAGATTAGATAAATAGGTTAGAAAAATATTGTGGAGGTCTTTGCATATCACAGCAAGGAGCTTGAGATTAATCCTTAATGAGATGTAATTGGAGGGTTAATGAAATCAAGGTTAAATAAATTCATTTTGGGAGAGACAGCCATAGTTGAACCCTAGGAACCACTGGAATTATATATTTATCATCTTTTTTAAAAAATTATTTTATTTATTTATTTGAGAGAGAGAGAAAACAGGAGCAAAGGGAGAAGCATCTCCCTCCCAGGGAGCTTGACTCAGGGCTCGATCCCAGGACCCCAAGATCATGACCTAAGCCAAAGGCAACTGCTTAACCAACTGAGCCACCCAAGCACCATTTAAAAAAAATCATCTTTGGTACTTTCTTTCATTTTCATAGTCTTTATTCTCTTACATTGCAGACAAGCATGCTCCATGAGTTGAAGTATCTGGTACAGGATGGCTATATCTTAGAGTTGGAGTGATGTTTTCTTTCTCAGTTCCAGCTAGGAAAATGCTGGGGGAAATTTTATTGGCCTGCCGCAGATCAAATTCTAAGTCCTGAGTTAACATCTGCAGCCATCAGGATGGAGTACTATAAAAACATGATGACCCACCAGTACTATAAGATTGGTATATGAATAAGAAGTAGTTTATCAAAAAAGATTTAGCAGAACGCAGTATACTGGGCAGAGAAAATAATGGGGGACAATAGAAGATATTTTGCAGAATTAGCTACATTTTTACAACTCTTTGGAATTTGGAGGGTTGGTGGAAAACAGTGAAAATGACTTATTACAATCTCAAAAGTAGCAAATTAGTGAAACAAAAAAAATCTAAATTCCAGTTACATCTAAAGTCTGTCTTTGAGCTGATAAGGGAGAGACAGTTTCTTAGGCATAAATCTCCAGTCTTGTTTGTATTCCTATTAACATAGCTATGACTTATTCAACTCAGAAATCTGAACTCTAAGCATGAGCAACTATTTATAGGCTAGACAGGAATACACGTTCTCTAAGACGCTATTTCCCTTACAGAGAAAAACCAAGTTGGATGGTCGCTAAACAACCAGCCAGATATTCACATTTCTGAATTTGACCCTGATAAAAAAACAGAGGCAGTAGGAGATGAAGTGACGTATTTAGAGTTAAGTGAGAAGTAGAGAGGGAAGGAGATAGTGAGAAATGCTGAGTGACAGGTTCAGAAGCATCAGTAGCACTTGTCAGGTAGACATCTGAGAGGTTATCAAGATGACTAAATTACCTAAGTGACTTGTTGCAGATTGTATCCCATGGGAACCAAACATTGAGACAGAAATGTTCAGGACATTTCTTAGGGAGTGTTTTTGGGAATATGGATAGAAAGGATGGGAAGCAGAATTGAATACAAAGAGAAGTTAAGCTCTGATGCAATTCCAAGGAAGTTTTCAGTCAACCCATGAAGAATTCTGGAATTGGGAACTTGAGACACAGGATCAGGACTTTGCACCAACATTATAACTTATAACTGTAGCTATAATTAATCACTGGATCAGGGCTGCCCCTGGAAGGAGGTACGACCTTGGGTGAAGCAGTATTCTTAGTCAAGGCAATTTCCAAAGATAGCTGATAGCTGAGGGCCATCTTCCAGCAGCTGGGAGAAATACGTCCTTCCTTCCCAAAAGAGAATCTAGGTAGCACACCAGGAAGGGATATAAAAAAAAAAATTGCCTATTTCATAGGGTAGTTGTTAAGATTAAATGAGTTAGTACGTGAATAACACTTGGAACCATGTCTGGCATATATTAAGCATTATATAAGTGATTACTGCCATTCTTCTTATTAATGACTGAATGAAGAACATTTCATTATGTCTCTAACAGGTTTGTTTTGACACGTCTATGGTAGTGGTTTAACCAAACGTTCCTAACAGTATCCAAAGAGAGTAATATTTAATGAAGTAATATGCTTCCTTCATTTCATATGGAAAAATAATACATACAATAAAAACCTAAATGTCACCCTAAACTGATTGCAGATCTTTTGATTCAGGTTTAAATCATAGGGTTGATCTCAGATGCTCTGAGCTCTCCTGTACCTGGTCCGCCATCCTCCCTCACTTCTGATGTGTTATATCATTGTAGTCTAAGAGACATGGTGGCATTTAGCTTAATGTTGGCTTCTATTTACTATGGTTATGGTTGTGAAGTTGGTCAGGTTTTGGATGCTGCTCTGAAACACAATGGGAGGGCTAAGATGGTGGAGAAAGACAGTGTTGTGTATGGAATGCATGAGTAATTTGTACCCATATATTTACAACTCTTGACTCCAAGACCAGATGTTCTGAGTTCAGGCTCCTGTATTTATATATTTGACTGCAGCCCTATCAGAGCCAGCAAGGCTGAGAGTCATACATATATCGTTCAGTTAGAAAGATCTCCTCTTCCTGATGCAACTGCTGGCATTTATATGTATATACACAATCTTTTCTATGTGGTATATATAATATGATGACAATTGGCAGGAAAGCAGGAGAGTTGCTGACTCTTCATTTAAGTCTTCTCCACTTTTAAAGTTTTGAGTCCTTCTTTGACTATGAAATACTTTTATAAGAGTGTCTATCACTCGTGGCTGATCAGAGGAGTCACCCATGGAGTTCTTCAAAAAACAGAAATGACTGTGCTATGTCTCCTGAATAAATATTTCTTGGATGGCATCTCTAGTTTAAAATAGTTCCACAAGTGATTCTGATGCACAACCAGGATTTAGAACACTGATTTATAAATATTTATTCTTTATGGTCTGCTTCTTTAATAGATAATGATGGCTACCATTTTGTGTGTCGGGTACTTTTTAAATACTTTCTCTGTGACATTCCATTATTATAATCCTCCCAATGACTCTATGAGCTATATCTTATTATTCCCATTTTATGATGAGCTGAATGAGGTTAAATAACTTGCCTGAGCTTGGTCTGTCCTCCAAAGCCTATATTCACTCCACAAATTCATGCAGTCAAGGATGCTTAGAATTCAAGAGAGTAGGACAAGTTTCTTTGTTAACTTGTTAGGATTATCCACACCCTTTTGCTGATGCCCAAACAACTAATCATCATAGCTCATAAGAGGGCTATTTAATGTGTGTAACTTCTTACTATTCTTATGACAAATGCAGTATAGTAAAAATGCACAAGAAAGGAGAAAAATAGTCTTTACTCTATTAATTTTTACTATCACATTTTAAGTCAGAAGCTGGGGAAATAATGTATTATTACCAGACACATTAAATAGCCCAGTAAGCAGATCAATAACAAAGTGCAAAGACCACAAAGTCCCCACTTATCTCTGTCTTTTAGACATATATCAAATTTATCACTCTCCCTAGATGCTGTTCTTTTTAGCTTCTACTTAAATTATTTCCCTGTTATTTCTGCTCTGGGTCTGCCTTCCACTCTGTTAGATTTTGCTTTTTGGCTGTGCCGCCGTCATGTTGCTGATACTGATGCTCAATGTGATGTCAGAGGGCTGGTAATTCTAACTGCTTTGTCAAAAAGAGTAAGAATCATGTAGATTTTCCATGTTGTTTTCCCAACTTTTCATGTCACGACAATGCTTTTCAATTTAAATATATGTCCTCAGGACAAGCAGGTGCTAATAATTTAAGGAATTGCAACATATTAAATTACTAGAATATTCTTATAGGCCAGTAGTTTTGTTCTGTTCATTCCCCTTGTTACTTTTTAGATTATTAGTTACAGGATTCGGCAGAAGTACAGTGAAAGAAAAATGGAAGGGCCCAAAGTTAGGTTCCTTATTTTTAAAATATTTATCAGGACTATTTTTTAGCTTATAATAATTTACCTTAGAGAAACAGAAGATATGTAATGAAACACTATAGCTTCTCTAGTCTTGACCTTATTCAAATGACTTGCACCGTTAACTGACAGCATGGACTACTGTTGTCTACTTAAGAAGTCCTTCTGAACTGTATACTGATCTAATGTGTGTGAATGTGTGGCACTTTATATTAAAGCTTTGAATCAGAGATATTTATGCTTTACGCTTTCACTGAATGCTTTGGGTTTTGGCTGATAGCTGATCCAACACACTGCTTTAAATAAAGCAACTGTGACCTGGAAACAGGATAAAAAATGGAGCCTGATTGACAAAAATTGAGTGGCATGGTTGCCTGGGCTCAGAGGTCCATCAGTTACTGAGACAAACCAGACAGGCAAGAGCTTGTAGTAAAATATGCATGTCATTTAGGGAGGAAAGAGGCATAAACTGTTCTCTCATCTGGCAAATGGCTTATGGTCCTCATTGTCATAGTAGGGAAATAACCGTCTACAAAAGATCACTTAAACTTTTTCTTATACAGGAAGATCTTCGTTGTTAATCTGTAGACAGAAAAGCATTATGTGAATTTATCATTTCCTCATACGTCAGCATTCTCACAATGATAACATAGTACCTTATATGACTCATGTCTTGTATTCCAAAGGGTCTGTCAATATCATCTGAATACATTTATTTTAACCAATCCCTGACTTTAATGTATTCCCTCATTGATAAATACATCAGTGCAATTAACAGGATTTCCTATCTTTGTATGCTCTTTCCTCTGTTTGCAATACTTTTCCTCTTCTTAGCCATTGTTCTTTATACACAGAAGTATTGTTTTCTTTATAGATCTTTCCCTTAAGTATAACAGAAGCAAATTTGGGAGTCATTGGCCACTTATTTTTTATTTTATTTTATTTTATTTTATTTATTTTATTTTATTTATTTTATTTTATTTTTTTATTGGTGTTCAATTTACTAACATACAGAATAACCCCCAGTGCCCGTCACCCATTCACTCCCACCCCCCGCCCTCCTCCCCTTCCAACACCCCTAGTTCGTTTCCCAGAGTTAGCAGTCTTTACGTTTTGTCTCCCTTTCTGGTATTTCCCACACATTTCTTCCCCCTTCCCTTATATTCCCTTTCACTATTATTTATATTCCCCAAATGAATGAGAACATATAATGTTTGTCCTTCTCTGACTGGCTTACTTCACTCAGCATAATACCCTCCAGTTCCATCCACGTTGAAGCAAATGGTGGGTATTTGTCTTTTCTAATAGCTGAGGAATATTCCATTGTATACATAAACCACATCTTCTTTATCCATTCATCTTTCGTTGGACACCGAGGCTCCTTCCACAGTTTGGCTATCGTGGCCATTGCTGCTAGAAACATCGGGGTGCAGGTGTCCCAGCGTTTCACTGCATCTGTATCTTTGGGGTAAATCCCCAGCAGTGCAATTGCTGGGTCGTAGGGCAGGTATATTTTTAACTGTTTGAGGAACCTCCACACAGTTTTCCAGAGTGTCTGCACCAGTTCACATTCCCACCAACAGTGTATGAGGGTTCCCTTTTCTCCGCATCCTCTCCAACATTTGTTGTTTCCTGCCTTGTTAATTTTCCCCATTCTCACTGGTGTGAGGTGGTATCTCATTGTGGTTTTGATTTGTATTTCCCTGATGGCCAGTGATGCAGAGCATTTTCTCATGTGCGTGTTGGCCATGTCTATGTCTTCCTCTGTGAGATTTCTGTTCATGTCTTTTGCCCATTTCATGATTGGATTGTTTGTTTCTTTGGTGTTGAGTTTAAGAAGTTCTTTATAGATCTTGGAAACTAGCCCTTTATCTGATATGTCATTTGCAAATATCTTCTCCCATTCTGTAGGTTGTCTTTGAGTTTTGTTGACTGTATCCTTTGCTGTGCAAAAGCTTCTTATCTTGATGAAGTCCCAATAGTTCATTTTTGCTTTTGTTTCTTTTGCCTTCGTGGATGTATCTTGCAAGAAGTTACTATGGCCGAGTTCAAAAAGGGTGTTGCCTGTGTTCTTCTCTAGGATTTTGATGGAATCTTGTCTCACATTTAGATCTTTCATCCATTGTGAGTTTATCTTTGTGTATGGTGAAAGAGAGTGGTCTAGTTTCATTCTTCTGCATGTGGATGTCCAATTTTCCCAGCACCATTTATTGAAGAGACTGTCTTTCTTCCAATGGATAGTCTTTCCTCCTTTATCGAATATTAGTTGCCCATAAAGTTCAGGGTCCACTTCTGGATTCTCTATTCTGTTCCACTGATCTATGTGTCTGTTTTTGTGCCAGTACCACGCTGTCTTGATGACCACAGCTTTGTAGTACAACCTGAAATCTGGCATTGTGATGCCCCCAGATATGGTTTTCTTTTTTAAAATTCCCCTGGCTATTCGGGGTCTTTTCTGATTCCACACAAATCTTAAAATAATTTGTTCTAACTCTCTGAAGAAAGTCCATGGTATTTTGATAGGAATTGCATTAAACGTGTATATTGCCCTGGGTAACATTGACATTTTCACAATATTAATTCTGCCAATCCATGAGCATGGAATAGTTTTCCATCTCTTTGTGTCTTCCTCAATTTCTTTCAGAAGTGTTCTATAGTTTTGAGGGTATAGATCCTTTACATCTTTGGTTAGGTTTATTCCTAGGTATCTTATGCTTTTGGGTGCAATTGTAAATGGGATTGACTCCTTAATTTCTCTTTTCTTCAGTGGCCACTTATTTTAACAGGAGTGTTTCATACATATCTTCATATCTTTTGCAAATTAAAAACTCTACAGTTATCAATTATCTTTATTGTCCAAATATATCAAATATCCTTATTATTCATTTAAGAATAACTCAGAGTTAAGACCCCTTTCTCAAATTTGTATGCTGAAAGTGCTTTGATGACTATCAAGAATGAAATGACCAGGACTTAATGAATTGAATAAAAGGTAAGTTGACCTGGTAGTAAAAGCACAGAATAGGAAATAAGAATGGGATTTTAGTCCCAGTTTTATAAATACCAGCTGTGGTCCACTAATCTTTTTCAGCTTCTTTTTTGACTATAAAATAAAATATTCATTTAAAATAGACAAATGATCTTAAAAACAGCTTCTTAGCACAGAAACCTTTTCCTCAAGTAGGTGGAAAATTAATGTGTTCAAATGAAATGCTGTGATGGTTAAGGTAAAGTGATGAGGACCCCTGAGTCCAACCTCCTATGTTCCCATCCTTGAGGCAGCTCCTGAGATGCATCTCTTGAGTCTCATAGAATCCAGAAAGCCAGTATGAAGACAAAACAAAATACAAAAATTGGCTATTTCTTAAATCTAAAACCAGTTTCCCAAAGATCTTTTTTAAACTGAAGTGTGCATTCACAGAAATAAGCCCTTTAGTCTGGGTGCCAATGCCCAGCCATCATCCAGTTGTCTGTCTTTTAAACCCTACCCCCAGGGTTCATCGATTGCTTGTTTTCTGCCTTGTTTTGTTTGTTCAGCAGTACAAATCTATACCTACACAAATGAGAGAAAGGGCTCTTTGTGAAGCATAGCCACCTTGAGAGTATGAAGCACAGTTGCAGATCAATGGCTCACATGATGGCTACAGATATATTTAGGATGGAAGGCGCTGCAGATGATGATCCTTATTACTACAAAACTGAATGTAAAAAATATTTATCCTCCTTCCAGTGCTATAACAAAGCTCTTTTCCTTTCCTTCTTTGCAGCCCTCCACCTCTATGCCTGACCCAAGAGCTAAGGAACACTGAGTGGTTAGCTTTCATTCCCTGGCGTTTGTTTTCTAATTTACGTAATTGGATTTTTGGCTGAACTTTGAGCTCTGAAATATGATTTGAGTCCTACCATTCATTTTTATACAGACCACAAATACAAAACAACAATTTACAGAAAAGTTTACTAGAGAGGTAAAGATAATGCATTTCTATTAAAAACAAAATAAAAAAATCCTGAAGGCCCTCTCCTGAGCATTATTAGATTGAAGGGACTAAACTATCAGTTTTGAGGGTTAAGGCACAAATGATTAGGGGTAAAATTCCAGCAGGGAGTGAACATGCTGGGACTGCTGAAAGTTTATGACCCAAAGACATTTCGGGATATAGGTTATTTTGAATCAATAAAATACAGTTATTATTTAATTTTCACAAGCCCCCTCTGATTATGGGTTACCACAATAGGATCTTAAAAAATAATTAGATGGGAAATGCCAAAAGAGGATCTTAAAATCATATATATTTTAATTCTCATATATAATAGGATACAGGTTATGCATCAAGTACAAGAGAAATAAGTTGTTTTATTATTAATATAGTTAATATAATCAATATCACTCTTTTAATAATCTATTTATCTTCCTTGAGCTAAAGGAACTCACTTGAGGAAACAGACACTGTGACCCATGTGATAAGTGAGTAATAGCTTTAGTGATGTTTTGCTGTCCTGTGAATGTCCTATAACTATACCTGGGCCCTACACACACACAGACACACACACACAGAGCATCTTGTAACTACTATCTTCCTAACATACTATGTCTTCCACCCTAAAATACTCTCTCATTTATGGAGTAATCATCTCTACTGTGTGTAATGCTAGTGGGATGCAATGCCCCCTCTCACCACAGAACCTAAGAGGAAAAGTCCTGGGAGCCAAAGTTTGGGCATGTGATCTGTGGTCAGTCAATTAAATTTTTGCCACAGAAAACTCTCTTCTTTCCCCTTGTAACTTGAGTGAGTGATACAAAGAGGAAGAAATTAATAAAATCTTGGGGTAGCTTAAAATAGTAGTTTGGTGTACTTCAGTGGCATCCAGTGGCAGTTAGCTGTGTAAAGCAATGACAGTGGTATACAGCGCAGGAGTTACATAGAGAATAGGATACTTTTCCTGCTGGATTACCCCAGAGCTGTCTTAGTTACTTCTCCTTTGCCAAGCCTGCCTTTGATATTGTGAACTCTGCTGTAGACAACCAGAGTAGGTGTCTGTTTTCAGCAAGAACTGTGACCCCTGAGATTTTAAAAAATATCTGTATGCTATCATGTGCACACATATTAATTTGCCTGAATAAAAATGACCAGTTGTTTTACAATATTGATACTAATTTATTCATTAATGTGTCCAATATGTATTTACGAGATGCTTAAGTGCCAATCATTTTATCAAGATATGAAACTATATTTAAAAAGTTAACAAATATATTAAATATTTAGTACTATTGATTATGTAAAATACTTCTGTGTCAGAAACTAATCACAATAAAATAATATTAGTAATATTGACACCTTGACTTATAGTGTGAACCTGTTAAGTTTTAAAAGTCCAGAAGGCTGATGTAGAGAACATTTGAAATCACCTCATTGGCTAAGTCTTGAAGCTTAAGATGTTTGTGATGTGGCAGAGATTTTTAAAGGTCATACTAAAACTGCAAATTATTTTTCTGCCAAGATTCAGGGTGCAGAATAAAATTCTTTCCAAGGAGGGCTATGGGTCAGAGGTACAGAACAAATCTGATTATGTGGGTAGCAGAGGAGCCAGTTTTGGAATAGTGTGGCAGAATTAATATATTTCAGAACTGTTTCTTTGCAGGAAGAACATCTTTATTTTTAAACTTTATTTAGATATGTATAATAATGTTTAAAATATTTCTAGCAAGTAAATCTTTAGAAGTCCAAAGATAAAATAAAAAGATCAAGAATTATGTAGATTAGGATAATGGAAACAATGGCAACACTAGATATAGTAGGATCAGGATAGAACAATTTTCGTAAATCTGAATAAAATAACCTAATGTGAAAAGGAAGTAGAAGTTTTCATTGGACAAAATGAATAGTGCATATATATATGAGAAATTTCTTATTTGTAGAGAGAGAATTGTATCTAGGTTTTAGGTGATCAATAATTTAAACATGATCCATCCTATCAAGATAAGCTCAAGATAAGCTCAAACATACTCATTGTCCTTTTTATTATTGGTTTTCCACCACCCTTGACTCTTCCCTTTCCTCTAATTAGTCCCTATTGATTCTCCTTCTAGATTTTTCTATCTTGTTACCCCTTCTTTTTACTCTTAATGCTAGCATTTTGGTTTAGATCCTCATTATGTTTCACTTTGTGACATGCAGGATAATTCACAAACTAGTTTTTACTATTAACTTTTCTTTTTCCTTCACTAAACTTTATGTGGTTTCCTAAGAAGATAGCACATCTCTCTTGTCACATGCCTTCCTGCATATATTGTTTTCTGACACTGAGTTGGCCTTTCTATTTTATGCCTGCCTAAACCTCCCCCTCCTTTGAGATCCAGCTCAAATATTATTGTTAGATGAGGTCTTCCAGTTTTAAGTACTTCTAAAGCCACGACTGAATTTAGCAAACTGTTTTTATTATTATTTGCTTGTTTGTCTCTCTCCCATCCTAGGCTTTGAGTTCAAGAAACTGTATTCCTGTTTAATACATTTTCAGGGCCTAACATAAGACCTGCCATACTGCATGTGCTCAATTGTATTTATTGACAGAATGGATATTTGTTCATGAATGAATGACAGAATTTTCACTCACATTAACTTATTTAAAACTTACAAGAAGTCCTGAAAATTAAGCCTTTCATATTATTATATTGACATTTTCAAAGCATATTGGAAACTTCATATCAATTAAAAAATACATTCTTATATATTGGCTCTTCCAATCCTAATAGTAAACCTCTTTTGTAGACAAGGTAGGAATTGTCATTTCACAAGTGAGAAAATAGAGTCCAACCAATTTTAGAAAACTTGTCCACAATCACAGAACTAGTTATGGAAAATATTGAACCTGAACTAGAGTTTTTAGATGCCCAAAGAAAGACTTCAGTTTTTTTTTTTTTTTTCAACTTCCTCTATTTGCCCTCTGTTCTTGCTTCTATCCCCCAATGTAGCTTCCTTTAGTGTGTTTCACACTTAGAGCACCACAGGACTCAAAGCCTTCTAGAAATACCAAATGATCTATCTATCTTTCTTTCTTTCTTTCTTTCTTTCTTTCTTTCTTTCTTTCTTTTCTTTCTTTCTTTCTTCTTTCTTTCTTTCTTTTCTTTCTTTCTTCTTTCTTTCTTCTTCTTTTTCTTTCTTCTTTCTTTTCTTTCTTTCTTCTTTCTTTCTTTCTTTCTTTCTTTCTTTCTTTTCTTCTTTCTTTTTCTTTCTTTCTTTCTTTCTTTCTTTCTTTTTCTTTCGATTTTATTTATTTATCCACGAGAGACACACACAGAGAGAGAGAGAGAGAGAGGCAGAGACACAGGCAGAGGGGAAAAGCAGGCTTCATGCAGGGAGCCCGACATGGGTTTCCAGGACCCTGGGCCGAAGGTGGAGCTAAACCGTTGAGCCACCGGGGCTGCCCTGATCTTTCTTGAAGGGTACTAATTAAGCAACTATATTATGTGACATTAGATACAAGGCAATATTTCCGGCTGTGATATGTTGGACTAACTATTATAGCAAAGTCCTTAGCCAATGCCTTCAGAAAGACATAATTGAAATCTTTGTCTAGTGTGGATGAGATCTTTGAAACTAAAAATTAAATGTAATGAAAAAAAAAATTAAATGTAATGAAACAATGACTTTTAAAATGCTAGTGGTTTCTATACAATTTAATTTTTAATTTTTTGATACATTTATTTTGTTGGTGTTATAGATATAGCTAGTTTACAATAATGAAAAGAGCATGGAATTAGAGAGAAAGTATATTTAAATTCTGACTATACTATCTACTTGTCGTAGCATTGGAGAATGCAGTTAATCTTTCTGAGATTGCATTTACTTACCTATAAAATGAAATCCTAATATCTTCCATAGATTATTCACCTATGTAGAGTAAGGCTCCTTGACAATATGAGTTATGTCTTTTCTACTAGTCTGTCCTTAGCACAATTAATGCCACTGGATTGTCATGGATATCAAATGAAATAGTGCCTTGCAAATTCTAAAGTGATTTATAAATCTTAAGTTGCTGTTCTCATAATATTTATTTCCATAAAGTGGAAGAATGAAGAAATATTTTAAATATAAGGCACTATCAAGAGTGCATGGTATTTATAAAATGACTTCCAACATATAGTAGGATTATGATGTTTCTCTTATGAACATTTTTGTATGTGTCTCTTACACATTGGCAGAAATTATAAACCAGGAGTGAGATTTTCACTATATCATAGTGTAACTGGGTTTTAGGGTAAGCATACCTCCCTCTGTACTTATTAATATCAAACTGGTCTTTAAAATTCTTGCTCCAATTCATATTTCCACTATCACTATATAAGAATTTCCTTTATGTAATCTCTTTACAATGCTTGATATTCTCACTTTATTTTTTGTTATTCTTTTTTTTAAGAGGGGGGAGGAGAGAGGAAAGGGGACAGGAAGAGGGAGAGAGACTTTCCTTTTTCTTTCTTTCACTTTTAAAATATTCATTTCAGAGGTAGTATTTAGTGATTCATCAGTTGCCTATAACACCCACTGCACATTACATCATGTGCCCTCCTTAATGCCCATCACACAATTATCCCTTCCCCAACCCACCACCCCTCCACCAACCCTCAGTTCATTTCCTAGAGTTTAGTGTCTCTTATTGTTTGCCTTTTTCTCAATTTTCATCTTTTTTTATTTTTCCTTTCCTCCCCCCATGTTCATCTGTTTTGTTTCTTAAATTCTACATTTGAGTGGAATCATATGGTATTTGTCTTCCTCTGACTGACTTATTTCATTTAGCATAATACCTTCTAGTTCCATCCACATTGTGGTAAATGGCAAGATTTAATTCTCTTTTGATATTCCACTATATATACATATGGCACATCTTCTTTATCCAGTCATTCATCTGTCAATGGACATCTAAGTTCTTTCCATACTTTGACTATTGTGGATATTGCTGCTCTAAACATTGGGGTGCATGTGTCCTTTTGAATCACTTTGTTTATATCTTTTGAATAAATAGTTGTGCAATTGCTGGGTCATATGGTAGCTCCATTTTTAACTTTTTGAGGAACCTCCACACAGTTTTCCAGAAACAAGCTGTACTAGCTTGCATTCCCACCAACAGTGTGAGAGGGTTCCCTGTTCTCTGCATCTTTACCAATACCTGTTGTTTCCTGAGTTGTTAATGGTCATATGGTTCTTATCCTTTCTTTTATCAATGTGATGTATCATGTTAATTGATTTATGAATATTGAATCACCATTGCAAATCAGAAATAAATTCTACTTGGTTATTGTGAATGATTTTTTTAAAAAGATTTTATTTATTCATGAGAGACATGGAGTGAGGCACGGACATAGGCAGACAGAGAGGTGCGCTCCCTGCTGGTGGGACTCCATCCCAGAACCCTGGGATCAGGACCTGAGCTGAAGGCAGGTGCTCAACCACTGAGCCACTTAGGAGTCCCTGAGTGATTTTCTTTAATGTACTGTTGGATTGGTTTTTTTTGTATTTTCTTGAGAATTTTTGCATCCATGTTCATCAGGGATATTGGCCTGTTGTTCCTTTTTATAGTGGATTCTTTATCTGCTTTTGGTATCCAGGTGATGTTGGCCTTCTAGAATGAATTTGGAAGTTTTCCTTCCTTTTTTATTTTTTTGAATAGTTTGAGAATAAGTATTAACTCTTCTTTAAACATTTGGTAAGATTTTCCTGTGAAGCCATCTGGCCCTGGACTTTGTTGGGAGATTTTTGATTACTGATTCAATTTCTTTGCTGGTTATTGGTCTGTTCAGATTTTCTAGTTCATCCTGTTTCAGTTTTGGTAATTTATCTGTTTCTAGGAAATTTACCCATTTTTTATAGTTAGTCCAATATTTTGTCATATAGTTTTTCATAATATTGTCTTATAATTGTATTTCTGTAGTGTTGGTTGTTATTTCTCCTCTCTCATTTGTAATTTTATTCATTTGGTTCCTTTCTATTTTCTTCTTGAGAGGTCTGGCTAGAGGTTTAACAATTTTATTGATTTTTTTCAAAGAACGAACTCCTGGTTTCACTAATCTGTTCTATTTTGGGGGTGGGGATTTTCTTTATCATTTGTTTCTGCCCAATCTTTACTATTTTCCTTTTTATATTATTAGTTTTAGACTTTATTTGTTCTTTTTCTAGATCCTTTAGATATAAGTTTAGATTTTTTATTTGAGATTTTTCTTGCTTCTTGAGGTAGGCCTGTGTTGGTATATACTTCCCTCTTAGGACAATTTTGTTGGATCCCAAAGGTTTTGGGAACATTGTATTTTCATTTTCATTTGTTTCCATGTATTTTTTTATTTCTTTAATTTCCCCATTGACCCATTTATTGTTTAGTAGCAGCATGTTGTTTAACTTCTTTGTATTTGTGTTCTTTCCACATTTGTTCTTGTGGTTGGCTTCTAGTTTTACAGTGTTGTGTTCAGAAAGATGCATGGTATGATTTCATTCTTTTTATATTTGTTGAGGCCTGACTTGTGACCTAATATGCGATCTATTCTGGAGAACGTCCCATGTGCAATGAAAAGAATGTGTATTCTGCTGTTTTATGATGAACTGTTCTGAATATATCTGTTGATCCCATCTGGTTCAGTGTGTCATTCAAAGCCATTGTTTCCCTGTTGATTTTCTGCTTTGATGATCTGTCCATTGTTGTAAGCAAGTATCGTATTATTATCATAATAATAACAAACATAAAATTAGCCTTTATGTTTGTTATCGTTTTATATATTTGGGTGCTCCCATGTTGGGTGTCTAAATATTTACAATTGTTAGGTCTTCTTATTGGATTGCCCCATTTATGGATCTAATGCCCTTCTTTGTATCTTATTACAGTTTTTGTTTTAAAGTTTCGTTTGTCCAAGATAAGTATTGCTAGATAAGTATTGCTACTTTGGCTTTCTTTCTATACCCAGTTGCATGATAAATGTTTCTCCATCCCCTCACTTTAAATCTGCGGTGTCTTTAGGTCTAAAATGAGTCTCTTGTAGGCAGCAGATAGGTAGGTCTTTTTTTTTTTTTATCCATTCTGACACCTTATGTCTTTTGATTGGAACATTTAGTCCATTCACATTGAGTAAATATTGATAGATATATGTTCAGTACCATTTTATTACATGTCTAGTCATTGTTTCTGGAGATTTTTTCTGATCCTTTCTTGTCTTTGTGACTTTTGGCATTTCCTTTCTCCCCTCAAAGAGTCTCCTTTAATATCTTTTGCAGGGTTGGTTTAGTGGTCATGAACTGCTTTAGTTTTTGTTTGGGAATGAAGGCTTACTGGATAGAGCATTCCTGGCTGCAGATTTTTCCCATTCAACGTGTTGAATATATCATGCCTCTCTTTCTGACTTGCCAAGTTCTGCAGAGATCTGCAGATCTGCAGTTAGCCTTATGGGTCTTCTCTTGTAAGTTAGGAACTTCTTTTAATTTGCTGCTGTTAAGATTTTTTCTTTATCATATATTTTAGAAATTTAATTATAATATATCTTGGCATGGGTCTGCTTCTTTAGTGTTGCCTGTCCATTCAGGCTGCTGTCTCTTTAAAGGCAGAGATTGGCTATCACTAGCCCTCCTGGCTCCAGGTTCCAAGACACTGGTATTACAAACTCAAGGAGTTCAGCCCTTCTGGTTTTTAAAGACAAACTTTATGAGGATTAGTCTTCCCCACGCAAATCTATTGCAATCAAAATTGTATGGGGCTGGCAGAAAAACAGGCCCATAAAGCAATGGAACAGATGCAAGAGTATAGAAATTAGGCCTAACATATACAGTCAACTAATATTTGATCAGAGAGCTAATACCCACTGGAAAAAAGATAGTCTTGAACAAGTTGTGCTGGGAAAATTGGATATATACATGCAAAACTATGAAACTAGAAGCATACGTTACATGACCATAAAAACTAAATTGAAATAGATTAAGGATAAAATGTATGATCTGAAACCATAACATTCATAGCAGAAAACAGGGAAAAACAAGACCCTTTGACATGGGTCTTAGCAATAATTTTTTTGGTTATGACACCTAGCGCACAAGTAAGATCAAAAGAAACAAGTGAGATTGCATCAAACTGAAAGGCATGTGTTTATTTTCTTAATGCTAGGCTAGTACCTCAAGAACAAAGTTTAATGAAAATAGTGATAGGATGCTACTGATGTAAATGAATTATGCAAGTGATAAAGCGAAAGATTTCAAATGACAAAATCTTCAGAGATGTTATAATGAAAACTTAAATACTCCTCAAACTTATTTGATATTGACATAACATCCCAATAAAAGCTGTACTCCAGATGAATGATTTCCTAGAAAAAAAGAGTGCTCATTGGACTTTTCCATCAGCCACTTTTTATTTTCTCTACAGTGAACAATGAAAATAAACAGGTGATTTATTTTCTGGTACAAATAAAGTATAACTTTTGGCTTTTTATGTATTGCTGAAAGAAGACAGATTTTCTAGCATCACGTTCAATATTTATGTCTTCTTAAAAATTTTGTTGCAGGGCATCTGGGTGGCTCAGTGGTTGAGGTCCGCCTTTGGTTCAGGTCATGATCCAGAGTTCCTGGGATCCAGTTCCACATCCGGCTCCCAGCAGAGAGCCTGCTTTTCCCTCTGCCTGTGTCTCTGCCTCTCTTTCTCTGTGCCTCTCATGAATAAATAAATAAAACCTTTAAACAGCATTTTTTTTTGAAATGAGTAGAAATCATTTATAGTGTTTTGTCAATCGGTGAAGAAATTTCTTTTGCTTTTAGAGTGAGTATAATTTTACCCAGACAGATTAGTTATCTTGATCCACAGCATTATAATCCTGCCTATGTAGAAAAATTCTATGTATATACATTGTAGCCTAATATCCTATGGTGCACACTTGCATTATTTTCATCATATTGAGAATTCTAAGCTTAAAAGAGTGATTTTCATGAATTTAGTTAATGAGTAAATCACACTGTTTTTGAACATCCTCATTCTGAGTTGTATCACTAAATTTTTTGGAAAAATATCATTATTAAGGGGATGAAAACACTTTTTTATAAACATGCTTAAATTCAAATCATTTTTCCCCTTTGCACAAGTAAATGCGTTGAATTGTAATTAAGGGACATTCAAAAAAAGCTGATTTAAATCCTGTGGTTCAGTTAATCGATATTCTATGCCTTTGTTTTTCATTTCTTTTTTGGTCTCTGCTTCTTATGCATGAAGTTTGTGCTCAGAAAGCAGGACTATTTATACATTTCAACAGAATACCAGAGAAGCAGGACTAAGAACATTCTTTAAATATCATAAAATGTATTGTACTTTTCTATGTCTTTTAAGAAAGAATAAATGTAGACAATATAAATACAAATAGAAAACACATGAATCTACTTCCTTAGTTTGCCAAATAGCATATGCTTCTCATACTTTATAATTCCAAATTAATTTATATCAGATTCTTATATTTTATAAATCACTGAATTGAATATCTTTATACCACTGTCAATTTCATGTGGACAAATTTGCTTAATGCTTACATTTTTCATTACTGTGCTAATGGCATTTGATTGCACTTTGGTGTCTTCAGCTGTCAAAAAAGCCAGAATGAAATCTCAGAAGGAAGATTGAATGGTTTTCCTTTCATTACCTCTGCAAGGGACTCATTTTTTTATTTATATGACTGTTCTTACTATGGTAGAATTTTATGATAAGGAAAAATAAATTGTACCCTAAGGTAATATTCCCATCTTGATGGATTATAAAACATGTTAAAATTGGTCATTACAAAGTATAATTCTTCATGGCTTCAAACCCTGTTAGTATAATTTTTTTGAATTACAAGAAATAGCGATCAATTTAGTGGGTGCTATTAAATGACAATGCAATCAGACTGCAGCATTGTAAAATGACAGCACCAGATATCAGAGTTGGTAAATTTGTACTCCTGTTGTTTTGAATGAAAACAGCTTTGTCTCCTATACTTATAGATAGGTGAGAATGACAATGGGGCCTGAATCATTACATGATTGAGGCATGAAGGACATTTGAATTCATATTTCAGAGGGAACAAAATTATAATTATTCTCTAATAAAAATACAGACATTCTTTTAAAAATTGCTTATATAACAAAGTGTGAGAGTAAAATATGCTCACAATCCAAACAAAATCTCAGAGAACAAAGAAAGCTGCTTTTTTTTTTTAAAGATTTATTTATTTATTTGAGAGAGAGAATGAGACAGAGGTGGGGGGCAGAGAGAGAGAAAAGGAGAATCCTCCAGCAGACTCCCCCCTGAGCAAGGGAGCCCAATGCAGGACTTAATCCCAGGACCCTGAGATCATGACCTGAGCTGAATTCAAAGTTGCCCATTTAACTGAATGAATCACCTAGGCACCCCAAGAGAACTGATCTTAAACAGTTGAATAAAACTTAGAATTTTTGACAGTATTTTAATAAAATTTTTCTCTTAGATTTCTCATTAATCTTCTGACAGTACTAGATTCCCCAATACAAAATTTTTTTTTTTTTTTTTGCTTATCATAGCTCATGCTTAAAGTGTCTTTCTTCCTCCTTTTCATTAATGATTGGTCATTTGAATGGGGCAATTTGGTGGATGTAGTCATAGTTGGCTTCTTATTTAATCCACACAGTTTATAGAGCAGGGGTTATAATCATCATACTATATAGACATGGAAGGTGAACTTTATAGATTATATGATTTGTCCTAAACCATATTCCTAATATGTGGCAAACTTACACCTATTATGGTTCTAAATCCATTGGTCTTTTACTTTTCTCATTTTCCTCCTTTTGCACTTTACCTTTACTTGTCTTATATTGCTATGAGCATGGAAAACACTTAAAATTTCTTTCCAAATCTAAATACAGCCCAAATAAAGAAATAAAACAGTGCAATTGAAAATAATATAACAAATAAAAATAATAAAAATAAATAATAATTTTAATAATAAAAAAGGAAAAGCTAATAAATCAATAACTATCAGGTGAAATCTGATAAAATATTTGAATTGCATGAAGAATCTCAAAAGTATAAATCCACTTTAAGTACAAAGGAAGAGAAAACAAGTCATCTTCTGACTATACTCAACAACATTAAACATTAGAAGGAAAAAGGGAACATGGAGGTGTTTAGGAAAAAAAATTATAACTTTAGATTTGTAAACTTTGTGTTATTGCATGAAGTCAGCAGAAAGGTATTCCCACCTAAGTAGGATTTAAAAAAATCTTTGTAATCTTGAATGCCTACCAGAGGAAAGGTGCCAGGAGGAGAGGTACTTAGACAATAAAGTAATGAATTAAAATTATATATGCATTTGGTTATTAAAATAACTTTCTCAAAAATTCATAATATGAAAGAGTTTAACACTCAGAATTTTAACTGCAGACTAAATTCACAAAAATTGGAAAGAGTTCACAAAACCACTGTATCCTAAATTTCTACCAATATAATAAAAGTAAAATGATTTATTAAATCATTTTAATAGTTAAAAATAAGAGAAGAATATGGGAAAACTTTATAGCACAACAAGTATCTTGTATTTTCTCAGTCTAAGGTTTGAATCCTTGTTCAAATATTTTCAGATCCTTTGATTTTGTGTGAATTTATTACTCAGGGCTTCATTACCTACATCTATAAAGGACAGATAATGGTGCCTCTTTTATTGGATTATTCTGAGTATGTACAGATAAAACTCCCAGTACAGGGCTTGGTGCATTTATCTTATATGAAAACTTCTCTGTCTCTTTACTGTTTTTATATAGATCAAATAATTTCTTAAGATTATGCTACATATTCTAATGTGACTGAAATATTTTCCACATATATTTTATTGCTGCATGAGCAAGTTTTGTATTTTTTTCTTGTTTCCAGACACTTCAATGGCTCATAAGACAATATTAGTGGTTTTATTTGAATTTCTTACATATTTTGCAAATAATTATAATTTATCTCTTTTTTTGGTTTAAAATTTTACCGTTTTGTCCAGAACTTAATAACGGGTTTAACTCATCAGTTTCACTATGAATGTAATGCTGACGATTTGAAATGTGTGTGTGTATACAGATACATCCATATTAAGAATAGCTCATAATAGATCTTCCAGGGAAGATGACAGAGCAGGAGCACCCTAGGCTCACCTCTTCTCACTGATACAACTAGTGTAAATAATCTAGAAATTGATTTGAAGACTTCAGAATAAACCTCACAAGTAAATGTAGAAAAGAGGCCATATCAAAGAAGATCAGAAGGGCAAAGATATAGTCAGCAACTCAATGGACTTGTGGAACTGTCTGTGTTAGGAAGGGGCACACTGCAGGCACAGAGAGGGGAGAAAAACTGATCCCCACACTGGGCAGCCTGAACAGGAAAATGAATCCCCATAATATTTGACTTTGAAACCCAGAGGGGCCCAATTTTGTGAGTTGTTACAACCAGCAGGACTTAAACCTGTAATTAAAAAAAAAAAAAAATCAGGGAACTCAGCTCTGGAAGAGCTCTGGTGGGCAAGAGAAACACTGCTATCTACCCCCACCCCATCCCTCCATGCTTCTGTCAATCCATCCTTCCAGACAACCCACCTTGGTCCTTGCAAGGCAGAACCCATCCCATAGATTAATGGCAATATGGATAAGATTCTAGCACCACAGCCTTGCTGCATCCCCTCCTGCTGTACTGTGCTTAGGTGGATATGCCTTCTCCAATCTGTTCTTGGCCAAAGCTCAAGAAGTGTAGTGCCACAGGCCTGCCAGGGTACAAGCAGCTTCTACAGTGGCCAGCATCACACCAAAGCAACTCCTATCCCAGAGAGAGGGAAAGATAACTACACACACTAGTTAAAGGATACCAAGCAGGGGACTGGAGGCAGACAACTGGTCTGACTACAGGCACTGCTGATCAATGAAATTTCCCAGGAGACAACACAGGGAAGCACCCTGCAGTTTGGTGTCCAACACCTCTGGCAAATGCATGGTCTGACTCAACTCAGGCCCAAGGTGGCACCAGACTGGCTTATTAACATGACAGGGATCAAACATGCCCACCACAGGCAGAGACCCATTGTACATGACTAGATTGAAAAAAAAAGTGGCTCAACCACAACGACAAATATATCCATCATACATAGGAGATACCTATGAAGCATCAAATTATGGTGTACAGAAGACACTGCATTGCAGTGTACCATATGATCTCTTCTTCATTAGGCCATTACTTTCAAGTGCAAAAGATGTAACTCTTTCCTAACACAGAAACAGACACACAGAATTAGGCAAAACTAGAAGACAGAGGAATATATCCCAAATGAAAGGAAAGGACAAAATCATAGCAAGATATATAAGTGAAACAGACCCCTGATAGAAATTTAAAGTAATGACCTTAAACATACTCACTGAACTTAAGAAAAGAGTAGAGTACCTCAGTGAGATAAAAAAAGAAATAGTAAGAGATGAAGAACATAATGAATGAAATAAAAAATACAATAGATGGAAGAAAATCAGAGACTAAACAAAGTAGAAGTACAAATCAGTGACCTGGAAGACTGAGTAATGAAAAGAAGTCAAGCTGAGCTGGGGAGAGGAAAAAGAAATGACAAAATGAGAATAGATTTAGGGGCTCAACACCATCAAGCATAATAACATTCACATTGTAGGATCCCAGAAGAAGAGAGAGATAAAAGGGAGGAGAAAATTGATTTGAAGAAAAAATAAGTGAAAACTTCTTGAAGGAAGGCAAAGGAAGGAAACAGATATCCAGATTCAGGAGACACAGAGATTACCCCAATAGAATCAACCCAAGGAGGTCCACATAAAGACACATAGTAATTGAAATGGCAAAAGGTAGTGATCAAGAGAGAATTTTAAAAGCAGCAACAGAAAAGAAAACAGTTACACACAACGGAAACCCTAGGAAGCTATGAGCTGATTTTTCAGCCAAAATTTTGCAAGTCAGAGGGGAATGGCATGACATATTCAATGGACTAAAAGGAAAAATAAATAAATCTGCAGTTAACAATGCATGATTTAGCCCAGCTATCATTCAGAATAGGAGAAATAAAGAATTTCACAGGCAAGCAAAAAGTTAAAGGAATTCATGACCACTAAACCATCCCTATAAGAAATGTTAAAGGTGACTCTGAGTAGAAAGAAAAGATCATAAGTGGGAGTAAGAAAAGTAGGAAGCACAAAAACAGTAAAAATAAGTATATCTATAATAATCAGTCAAGGGACTCACAAAATAAAAGGATATAAATTATGACACCATATACCTAAGATGTGAGGAAGAGGAAGAGAGAAGTAAAGAATGATTTCAAATTTAGGCAACCATCAACTAAATATAGACTGCTATAGGCATAAGATACTATATATAAACCAAATTGTAACCACAAATCAAAAGCCAATAATAGATATGCAAAAAATTATGATAAAGTAATCTATGTATGTATGTCACTGAAGAAAGCAAAAACCATGAGAAAAGAGAGCAAGAAAATAAAGGAACAGAGAACTACAAAAACAACAATAAAATGAGTAAGAAAATGGCAATAAATACATATCTATCAATAATTACTTTGAATGTAAATGGACTAACTACACCAATCAAAAGACATAGGATGATGGAATGGACAAAAAAACAAGACCCATCTATATGCTGTCTACAAGAGACACATTTCAGACCTAAAGACATATGCAGGTTGAAAGTGAAGGGATGGAAAAGCATCTGCTATGCAAGTAAATGTCAAAAGAAAGCTGGGGAAGTAATATTATATCAGGCAAAATGACTTTAAAACAAAGACTGTAAGAGAAGACAAAGAATGACAATATAAATTCATTCTGAGGACAATCCAACAAAAAGATATAACAATTCTAAATATTTATGCACCCAACATGGAAACCCAAAAATAGTAGGATATTTATGAATGTACTTAAGACACCTGAGTGGCTCAATGGTTGAGTGTCTGCCTTTGTCTCAGGATGTGATCCTGGGGCCCTGGGATCAAGTTCCTCATTGGGCTCTTCATGGGGAGCTGTTTCTCTTTCCCTG
Source organism: Canis lupus dingo (assembly GCF_003254725.2). Taxonomy (NCBI): domain Eukaryota; kingdom Metazoa; phylum Chordata; class Mammalia; order Carnivora; family Canidae; genus Canis; species Canis lupus. The sequence goes on along the minus strand of NC_064263.1, from coordinate 4,645,697 downwards.
TCTCTGCCTTTCTCTGTGTGTCTCTCATGAATAAATAAATAAAATATTTTTTTGAAAAGAATATACTTAATCAAGGAAGTGAAAGATCTGCATTTTGTAAACTATAAACTATTGATGAGAAAAATTGAAGATGACACAAATGAATGGAAAGATATTTTAATGCTCATGGATTGCAAGAACCAATATTATTAATATGTCCCTACTACCCAAAGAAATCTACAGATTTAATGTAATCCTTATCAAAATACCAAAAGAATTTTTCACAGAACTAGAGCAAATAATCCTAACATTTGTAAGGAATCACAAATGATGCTAAATAGCCAAAGCAATCTTAAGAAGGAAAAACAAAGCTGGAGTTATCACAATTCCAGGTTTCAAATTTTACCACAAATGTAGTAATCAAAACAGTATGGCTCTGGTACAAAAATAAACACATAAATCAATAGACCAGAATAGAAAGCCCAGAAAAAACCCCATAAACTTATGGTAAATTAATCTCCAACAAACTAGGAAAGATATCAAATGGGAAAAACAAAGTTTGTTCAACAAAAGGTGTTGGGAAAACTGGACAACCACATGTAAAAGAATGAAGCTGGATCACTTCCATATACCATACACAAAAATCAATTCAAAATGGAATTTGATTGGCCTTTAAAGGCCTCAATGTGAGACCTGAAACCATAAAAACCCTAGAAAACAACATAAGCAGTAACTTCTTTGACATTGGCCACAGTAACTTCTTTCTAGAAATGTTTCCTGAGGCAAGGGAAACAAAAGCAAAACTAAACTATTGGGACTTCATCAAAATAAAAAGCTTCTACACAGTGAAGGAAACTAAAAGAAAACTAAAAGGCAGCCTATGGAATGGGAGAAGGTGTTTGCAAATGACATATCTGATGAAGAGTTAATATCCAAAATATATAAAGAACTTACTTATACAACTCAGTAATCCCCCAAAACCCAAATAATCCAATTAAAATGGGCAGAAGATGTGAGCAGAAATTTCTCCAAAGAAGATATCCAAATGGCCAAAAAACACATTAACAAGATGCTCATCATCACTTAGCATCATGGAAACGCAAATATAAAGTACAATGAAATATCACCTCATACCTCTTAGAAGGCATATTTTAAAATGTCAATAACACAAGCAAAAAGCTGTGGCTGGTGAGAATGCGGAGAAAGAGGAGCCCTTGTGCACTTTGGTGGGAATGCACACTGGTGTAGCCACTTTCAAAAACAATATGGAGGTTCCTCAAGAAGTTAAAAATAGGGTGCTGGGTGGCTCATTCTGTTAAGCATCTGCTTCTGGCTCAGGTCATGATCCCAGGGTCCTGAGATCAAGCTCCATATCTGTCTCCCTGCTCACCAGAGAGCCTGCTTCTCCCTTTTGCTCTGCTGCTCCCCCTGCTTGTCCTTCCTCTCTTTGTCAAATAAATAAATAAAATCTTTTTTAAAAAATTAAAAATAAAACTCCCTTATAATCCAGGAATCACACTAGTGGGTTTTTACTCAAATAATACAAAAGCACTAATTTGAAAGAATAGATGCACTTCTATATTTATAGCAGCTATTATTTACAATAGCCAAATTATGCAAGCAGCCAAGTGTCATCAATAGACAACTGGATAAAATGTTACTATTTGCAATGACATGGTGGATCTAGAGAGTATAATGCTAACTATAATAAGTAAGTTAGAGAAAGACAAATACCTTATGATTTTGCTCATATGTGGAAGTTAAGAAACAAAATAGGGATGCCTGGGTGGCTCAGCAGTTAAGCATCTGCCGTCAGCCTGGGGAGTGATTCTGGAGTCCTGGGATCGAACCCCGCATCTGGCTTCCTGCATGGAGCCTGCTTCTCTCTCTGCCTCTGTGTATGTCTGTGTCTCTCATAAATAAGTAAACAAATTCTTTTTTAAAAAAGAAAAGAAACAAACAAAATAAATGAGTAGAGAAAAAAAAAAAAAGAGAGAGGGAGACAAACCAAGAATTAGACTTTTCACTAGAGAGAGCAAACCATTAACAGAGAGGAGATGGATGTGGGAACGAGTAAAATAGGTGATGTGGATTAAAGAGTACACTCATCATAATGAGCATCGAATAACGTATAGAATTGTGGAATCAATATATTATACATGTGAAACTAATATAACACTGTCTGTTAACTATCCTGGAGTTAAAATAAAAAACTTCAAAAGAAAGAACACCTTACTATAATTTGTTATTATGTCTTCTTTGCCTCCTCTAGACTCTGACAATTTCTCAGATCATCCATTTTTTTAAAATACCTTGATACTTTTGAAGAGCAAAGTTCAGATATTTTGCAAAATTTTCCAACTTTGTTTTATTTGTTTTACTCATGATTAGACTGGGTTATGACATATTTATTTTATAGTTTGTGTTATAATCCAATACTGTGTTATTTATTTTGTTGCTTAGATTGTTTCGGCTTTGAACTTTTCTTTCACCTATCACATCATTTCCCGTCCTGAACACTTACTTACTTTTAGTCATTGAAAGATACTTCTTGGTCATCTTGCTTATTTCTGTATCGGATTTACAATCAGCCATTCCCCTCCCCCTACAATTCCCAATTCTTGTTATTGGAAAATAGTATTAGATACAATGATGTAGGTTTTGGATGTGCTAGTTACTACTGGAATGACATTATTTCCAGGTCCTACTAGCTGACAGAACATGGAAATATATTTATTTACACATATTTATTAATATTTCTATATATACCCATCTGTACCTACATTAAACTAATTATGAGTTCATACTGATGTCTTCAACTCTAATCCTATACTGTGTGCATCATTTGAGCCTTCTGCCCTTGCTTGTCTATAACCTCCCACTCCAACAGTGAGAAACAGGCCTCCCACCATATGCCACCTAATTATTAATTACATCAATTCCATTACACATTTATAGCTTTTTCAAAATGTTTAACCCTCACTACTGGGAAAGAACTATTATCTAGAGTAAAATGCTTATATACTGTCCCTGCTGCCTTTAGTGTTACATACTCCACTAATTTCAAAAGTTATTTATATCAGCATCTTTGTTTTCCATACACTTCTGTGTGGTTCCTTTCTATATTCTATTTTTGTCACATTCTACATCCCTTTTGAGATCACCTGATCTCCTAAATGATTTTTAGGCTTTCATACATTAAGGATCAATATTTTTCCTGTAGAGCTCTTTTTTTGACAGAAGTGTCATTTATCCATTACAATGCATGATAGTTTCATTTTTTATTTGGATATACATTTTTCTAATTAGTTGCACCTAGGAATGAAATTACTAGATTGTATGGTAAAGTTATATTTAGCTTTGTAAAATAACTAATAAACTGTCTTCCAAAATGACTATATCATTCCATTCCACCTGTAATGAATGAGAACTCCTGTTGGTCTGCATCCTTGTCAGTAATTGACACTGTCAGATTTTGATTTTAGCTATTTTCCTAGGATGTCTAGTGACAATTCATTGTGGCTTTTTTTCATTGTTGTTTTAATTTGAAGTTGTTTGATGAGTTCAGCTTTTTTTCACATGCTTTTGAAAAATCATATGTTTGTCTCTCTGGTGAGGTATCTCTTTAGTTCTTTGCTTATTATTTTAGTTGGATTTTTATTTTTTATTATAGATTTTTTAAAGATTCTTTGTATATTTTGGATACAAATCTTTTTATGAGAGTACTTTTGCATAACTTTTCTTCCAGTCTATGGCTTGTGATTTTAGCTTTCTAATACTACAATAAATCATACAAACTGAGTGACTTAAATAATATAAACTTATTCTCTTATATTCTGGACAGCAGAAATTACAAACATGGTGTTTCAGACTATGTTCCTTCTAGGGATTTTAGGGAGAATCTATTTCTTTTTTCAAGTTTATAGAGGCCACTTGCATTCCTTGGCTCATGACTCTATCCTTTATCTTCAAAGCCAGCAGCATAGTATTTTACTTTCTCTCTCTTTGATTCTTCTTCCCACATTTTATAAGGTCCCTGTGTTTACACTGGGATCACCCAGATAATTCAGGATAATCTCATCATCTGCAAAATCCCCTTTGCCATATAATGTAACATATTCACAGGATGTAGACATTTTGGGAAGAGGAATTATTTAGTATATCACACTTGTCTTTTGATTCTTTTACTAGTGTATTCCTTAATGCAGGGGTTTGAAAACTTTTAATAAAGATCATTTTATCTTCTTTGTTGTTTTGTTATTGATGGGTTGTGTTTCTGGTATGGTATATAAGAATTAATGCTCAAATCAAAGATCATCTACCTAGACTTTTTTCCTTTATTTTCTTCTATAAGCTCTGTAAATTTGCATTTTTCATGTAGGTTTATGATCTATTTTGACTCAATATTTATGAAAGGTGTAAGGTTTGTGCCAAGACTCATTATTTTGCATAGATATTATTTCCTTACTGTTGCTTCAGCAAAATGCGACAAATTTAGCGGCTTAAAACAGCACAGATTATTTTCTTTCAGTTCTTGCAATTGGAAATCCAAAATGGGTTTAGAGGTCTGTGTTACTTCTAGAGTCTATGTCTTTATAGCTTTTAGAGGCCACCTGAATTCTTTGGCTCCTGGGTACTTCCTCCATCTCTAAAGGAACAGCAAACATATTCAAATCTCTGCTTCTATTGTTAAGTCAGTTTCTTATGCTTCTCTCTTATAAAAGACTCCTGTGATTATTTGGCCTCATCTGAGTGATCCAAAATAATCTCCCCATGTCAAGATTCTCTACTTAATCACATTTACAAAGTCCTTTTTATCATATAAGGCAACTATTCACAGGATCTGGGATTTGAATGTATACATCTTGAGGAATGAGAGGCATTATTTTATCTACCACACACACAACATCATTGTTGAAAAGACTGTATTTAAGGGCACCTGGATGGCTCAACTGGTTAAGTGTCCGACTCTTGATTTTGGCTCAGATCATGATCTCAGAGTCATGAGATTGAACTCCATGCTTAGCATGGAGCCTACTTAAGAGTCTCCCTCTCCCTCTGCTCCCAACCCTCTGCCCCGCACACACCCTATTTCTCTCTTTTTTGGTTGGAGAAAGAAGAAGAAAGAAGAAGAAGAAGAAGAAGAAGAAGAAGAAGAAGAAGAAGAAGAAGAAGAAGAAGAAGAAGAAGGAGAAAGAGGAAGAAGATTTATTCCATTGAGTTGCTTATAGTCCTTTACAACAATCAGTTGAATATATTCATGTGAGTCTGTTTCTGGGGTCCCTTTATGATGTATGTGTCTAGTCTTTCACCAGCACCATATCATCTTGATTACATAGCTTTATACTAGATCTTAAAATCATGTTAATATGAGATTTTCAGTTTTATTGCTCTTTAGTATTGTGTTGCCTATTCTTGGCTTTTTGTCTTTTGATTTCCTTAGCAGTGTATTTCTCAAAGCAGAGGTTCAAAAACATAATAATTTTTGTCGATTTTTTTCTCTGATGGATTGTGCTTTTGGTAGTGTATCTAACAATTGATGGTTAAACCATTAATGTAAACTTTAAACTTTAAAATCAGTTTGGTGATGTTTACAAAATAGCTTGCTAGAATTTTGTTTGAGGTTGAATTGAATCTTAGTATAAAGTAGGAATAATTGACATCCCAGTAATTTAGATTTTCTAATCTATGAATATGGACTATTTCTCCACTTATTTAGATATTATTTAAAATTTTTCATCAGAGCTTTGTAATTTGGACATTAGAGCATATAAATATTTTTTAGATTTATATTGGGTTTTCATTTTTGGTACTGCTATAATTTCAAATAGTTTTTTTAATTCAAAATTCAATTATTCATTACTGAAAAACAGTTAACTTTTGTGTATTAATGTGCATACTTTGTGCAACCAAGCTATAATTGCATATTTTTTCCAGGAGTTTTTATTTTTTTATTTTTTCAATTATTGGTGATTTTCTACATAAACAATCATGTCATCTGCAAACAAAACCATTTTATATCTTTCTTTCCTATCTGTATGCCTTTTATTTCCTTTTCTTATCTTACTGCACTACCTATGACTTCTACTATAATGTTGGATAGCAGTGTTGAGATAGTGCACCCTTGTCTTGCTCTTGATCTTCAGGGGAAAAGTATCCAGTTTCTCATCATTAAGTATGATATTAACTGTAGGATTTTTGTGGATGCAATTTATCAAATTGAAGAAGTCCCTATTTCTAAAGTTGAAAGTTTTCAATCATAAATGACTGTGATTTTTTTCTGCATTGATTGAGATGTTCATATGAGTTTTCTTCAGCTTAATTTTATCATGGATTACATTAATTTTTTTTAAATATTAAAAGTCTTGTATACCTGAAATAAAAACCACTTTGTCATGATCTATAATTCTTTGTATACATTCCTGGATTTGATTAGCTAACATTTCATTCAAGATTTTTGCATCTCTTTTCATGAAAAATAATAATTTGTTATTTTTCTTTTTTGCAATGTCTTTAATCTGATCTTGGTAGTAGAGTAATGTTGACCTCACAGAATGAGGTCCATTCTGTGTTCCATCTGCTTCTGTTTTCTAGAACAGATTGTGGAGAATTGGTATCATTTCTTTTTTAAATATTTCTTTATTTTTAATTTAATTTAATTTATTTGATAAAGAGAGAGAGCCCATAAGCCAATGGGAGAGGCAGAGAGAGAGGGATAAGCAGACTCTCAGCTGACTAGGGAGCCTGATGCAGGGCTTTATCCCAGTACTCCAGGATTATGACCTGAGCTGAAAGCAGATACTTAACCAACTGAGCCACCCAGGCACCCCTGGTTTGGTAGAACCCACCAGTGTAACCATTTAGGCCTAGTGCTTTCTTTTTTTGACAACTTTAATTATTGATTCAATTTCTTTAGTAGATATAGATAGCTCTATTCAGATTATTTATTGCTTCTTTTTTTTTTATTTATTGCTTCTTTATGTGAGTGTTAGTTGTTTGTGTCTTTCAAGAAATTTGTCAGTTTCATTTAAGTTATCAAATTGATGGGCAGAGAGTTTTCCATAGCATTCCTTTATTATCTTTCTAATGATCGTGGAATCAGTAGTAATGGCTTCTCTTTCATTTCTTATAATAGTAAATGGTTCCTCCTCTCTTTATTTCTTGGTTAGCATTGTAGTGAATTATCAATTTTATTGACCTTTTCAAAGAGACAGCTTTTTATTTTTATCTTCTCTATTATTTTTTTATTCTCATTTCATTGATTTTTACTGTAATTTCATTTTTTTCTGCTTGTTTCAGGCTTACATTGTTTCTCTTTTTTCTAGTTTCCTGAAGTAAACTCCTAGATTATTCATTTTAGTTCTGCCTTCTTTCCTAATATATCCCTTTAATAATATATATCCCTTTAACATATATAAATTTCCCTCACAGTTTCTATTTTTGTTTTGCTGCATCCATAAAATTTGATAAGTTGAATTAGCTTTCACAACACTTAAACATCTCTCTTGAGTTTTCTTTGATCCATTAATGATTTTGAAGTATGTTATTCAATATCCAATGTTTAGGATTTTTCAGCAATCTTGCTGTTATTTATTTCTAGTTTATGCCATTGTGGTCTGAGAATACACTTCATAGGTATTTTCATCCTTTTAAATTTATTAAGGTATTTCTTATCATCCAACAGATAGTATTTCTTGCTTAGTCTTTGTGATCTTGAACAGAATCTTTATTCTGCTCTTGGTGGGTGGAGTATTCTATACATGTCAGGTATATTAAATAGGTTGATAGTGTTGCTCAGGTCAGTTATATCTTTATGGACATTTTATCTATTTGTTTTATCAATTACTTAAAGAGAGGTACCTCTACTTATAACAGTGAATTTGTCTATTTTCTTATGGTTCTAAGACTTTTTTGTGCCTCATATATTTTAAGGCTAGATTATTAGGCATATACACATTAAAGATTGCTATGTCTTTTGCTAGATTAATTCCTTCTTCATTATATAATGTAACTGTTTATCCTTGATAATATTCCTTTTAGTTAAATTTGCTTTATCTGAAATTAATATAGATAGTAATATGTATTTCTCCATCCCTTTAGTTTTTAACTATCTGAATTTTTGTACTTATTTATTTATTTTTAAAGATTTTTATTTATTTTTCCAGAGAGAGAGAGAGAGAGTAAGCATATGCACCAGTGCGGGGAGGGGCAGAGGGAGAAACAGACTCTGCTGAGCAGGGATCCTGATGTGGGACTTGATCCCAGGTCCCCGGATCATGACCTGAGCAGAAAAGGCAGATGCTTAACCAACTGAGTCACCCCGGTGCCCCTGAATTTTTGTATTTAAAATAAATTTCTTCTAACTTATATATAATTAGTTATTTTTTTCTAATCCATCTGACAATCTCTGTTGTTTATGGTCTAATTAGAGCATTCAAACTTAATGTGATTATTGGCATAGTTGAATGAACATATACCATGTTTTTCAACTATTTTCTATTCTATGTATTTGGTTTTTTCCTTCTTTCTTCTCTGTTTACAATTATTTCATATTATTCCATGTTATCTACTCTCTTATCATGTCATTGCCTTTGTAGTGGTTCTTTTTTTTTTTTTTTTTTACCTTTTTAGTGGTTGGCCTAAAGTTTGCAAAATACATTTTTAACCAATCTACCTTCAAATAACACTATACCACATTATGTGCAATACAGGTAATTTAGAGTATTTGAATTTCTCTGTTTTGTCCTATGTGATATTAGGGTCAACCATATTACAAATCCATACCTTGTCAATATGGAATTACTTTAAACAAAAAAAGTTATCTTTTAGATCATATAAAAATAAGCGATACAAAAGACTTCATTTGTTTTCATGTATTACTTCTCTATACTCTCTCCGTCTTTTAAATCCTATGTTTTATTTTCTTAGTTGTATAATTTTCTCTCTACTTGAAGAATATCCTTAATATTTTTTGAAGACACATCTCCTGGCAAAGAATTTACTCAGTATTTCTCAGCCCATGAAATACTGATTCTTTTTCACTTTTGAATAATATTTTTTCTGGATATAGAATGCCAGGTTGATAGGTCTTTTCTTTCAAGACTTTAAATAGTTCTTTTCTGGCTTATATCTTAAGATGAGAAATCTGCTATAATTTTTATCCATGTTTCTTTATAGGTAAGCTTTATTCCTTCTCTATCTTCTTTCAAGATTCTCTCTGTCTCTCTCTCTCATCCATCTTTGGATAGAAAATTCTGCTATAAATGCCTAGGTGTAGATTTCTGGGTATTTGTTCTGCTTTTTATTCTCTGAGTTTCTAGTATCTATTTTGATGTTTGCCATGAATTTTGAAACATTTCTGGCCATTAGTTGTAATATTTCTTCTGTTCCGTTCTCATTCTAGCATTCCAATTATATGACCTTTGAAATTGTCTCACAGTTCCTGAATGTTCTAAACCTTAAAAAAAATCTTTTTTGTTTGTATTTTGGTTTCAAAACTTTCTGTTGGCCTATCCTCCAGCTCACTGATTCTCTTCTCAGCCATGTTCAGTCCACTGATGAGCTTTCAAATGCATTTTTACTTTGTGCTCAGTATTTTTTATTCTTTCTTAGAGGTCCCATCTTTCTACTTATACTACATACCAATTTGTATTTGCTCATTGTCTACTTTTTCCATTAGATCCTCTAATATATTATTTACATTTAATATATATTTCCACTCTGATAAGTCCCAAATCTCAGTCATATCTGATTCTGACTTATATTTGTTTTGCTCCTCAGACTCTATTTTTTCTTGCTTTTTAGAATGTCTTGTATTTTTTGTTGAAATCTAGACATGATGTATTTAGCAATAAGAACTGAGACCTTAGGAACTGGAAACAATATACCTCAAGTATGAGGTTGTACCTTATTCTGGTTAGAAAGTGGGCTATTTTTTAAAAGATTTTATTTATTTATTCATGAGAGACACGGGGGGGAGGGAGAGAGAGAGAGAGCGAGAGCGAGAGAGAGAGAGAGAGAGCTTGGCAGAGACACAGGCAGAGGCAGAAGCAGTCTCCACACAGAGAGCCCGATGCGGGATGCGATCCTGGACCCTGGGATCATACCCTGAGCTGAAGGCAAACGCTAAACTACTGAGCCACTCAGGCATCCCAGAAAGTGGGCTATTTTTAATGTTTGCTATAGCCATAAGTGATAGAAACTTCGGGTTCCTCTAAAGTCTTATTTCTCCTATCAGTTTGGGCTTCTCAAAACTCTCCGCTCTAGAGACAATCTGTGTCTTACAGTTCTTTCAGCTGTGATCTATTTTTCTAGGTAGTGTGAGAGTAGAGGATAAAGGAAACATTTTATAATCTTTTTAATTATGTTTCAGATTTTTAGTGTTCTATGACTCCCACGTCAGACTTGGACTTCACGAGTGGACTTGTGAACCCCACAAGTTTTTCCTGCATTAGTATGTCTCCTTTAAACCTCCTTACCTCCTCTTTTTCCTGGGTTACATGTCCCTAATCTATTCTTGAAACCCAATCTTTTGTTGAGTATGTATTTTTTCTCCTTGAAGGGGACAGAAAAGTTGAAGGATCTCTAGTGGGGAAGAATTCCCTTCTGCCAATAGGGATAAAGTTTCAAATTATATGATGGTAAATATGTTTCCTTGGAAAGTAGATTTTTGTTTGGAGTGAGTTGTTGTACTTTACCATAGATTTTTTTTTTCCATCCCCCTGCCATGGTTGAGAGGGACTCTCTTGGATCTTCCCCATGAGAAACTGGTGGTTTTCTGATGGTAATGCCCACAAAAATGTGGGGATGCCCTTGAGATTACAGCCCAAGAGGTTTCTCACTGTCATGCTGGTCCACTTTTAGCTTCACAGAATTTATAAAAATTATATAACACATGTTCTTATTAATTAGTTTATGGTAGTAGCTTCTATTCCAGATAAACAGATTTCTGTTGCTGTGGCTCTCTAGATGTACTAGTCTCTCTAAATTTTGGGTGTTTTTTGATCTTGCAAATTCAGTTTTCCAGTAGGTCTACCTGGTAATTGATTTTTTAGTTTTCTCAGCTTTTTTTTTTTTTTCTGTAAGGATGGATGTGATAAATTCCATGCTCTTGATATATCAGAGTGAAAGTAGAAATCAGAAGAGGTATTTTAAATTTAAAATGGCAGAAGCTTTCTCTAAAATTTTATGCTTGGGAAAAATTTTTAATTTTTCTCTCTGGAGTTATTCATTTTGTTTGCATTTTACCTTTTTTTTTTTCTTTAAAAATCAGCACTTCTTCATAATGTGCTGATGTATTTTGGTTGATGGAGCTGGTTATAAGATTCATCATGTGCATATGGGGAAATTAGGAAATATGTTTATATTCCAGACCGTGTGTTTGACAGAAAGCTACATAATACTTAATTTAGCAATCTTTTTTTTCAAACTGTATTTTCCTTGAGATGTTTCCATTACTACACATCCTCTCTTTTATCTAAATATTGGAGTGGAGGATGGGTGAAAGAGATGACGATTTAGGAGTGCACTTGTGATGAGCACTAGGTAATGTATGGAATTGTTGAATCACTATTTTGTACACCTGAAACTAATATTATACTCTATGTTAGCTATACTGGAATTTAAAAATTAAATTAAATTTAAAAATTTAATAAATCTTGGATTAGTAATTGTTTGCTATTTTATGCTTCCTGATCACAAAGATTTTTATGTCTTCAGTGAAGCTGAACCACTTAATGAGAGTGATATTGCCAGAAAATTTTCAGTCTCTTTTAGCTTTTATCATTCTTCTTTCCCCAGACATTTTAGTTGTTTGTTTCCTGGGCTAAGATTTGCAGTGACTTAAGCCCTTCTTCCCTCTCTAACTTCACCTTTAGCTGCATCTTCTTTTCTTTCATGTTCAACACTGGGACCTAGGGACCTCAAGTTGCTCATTATTCTTCTTGGTATACTGCTCTTTTGCACTTATTTGGAGTATAATCATCCATCTTTCCCTCTCTCCCGCTCTATCTAGTGAACCCTCATTTACCTTCCAAATCCCTCTCCTTTAAGGAAGCTTTCTCCTGTTTTTCCATGCAGAATGGTACCTTCCATCTCGCTTTTCCCCAGCATTGCACTTCTATCCACAGCTTTATCCTTTATGGTTATTATTCACATATTTCTGTCCTATAAAAAATGTGATCTCCTTGGGCACAAGAGTGGTAGCTCTCATTTTTTTTCCCACTAAAGCTTAGCACAGAATCTGGAACCTATAGGTGTTTGGCTCACATATAAAACAGTGAATAATAAATGATAATATCAGTAATTGGTGCTATCTTAATAACTCTAATTTCATTTTTACCTCTAAGGAATCATTGATTTACAGCTGTACTTTCAGGTTTCATATAAACTCCGTTCTTTTCTTTCTCTTTTTCTTTTAAACTCCAATTAAAATTGTGTAGTATTAGAAACATAAGATGTTTTTCTTTATTTTTATCTCCTTTACAAACTGCTTGTGATAGTACATAGGCTAATAGAGTGCACTTTATTTAGGTTAAATATGTGTTTGAAGATATATAGTTTCTAGCCTTAAGTACCACTTCTGTTCTCAAGTTATATGAACTTGATTAGAGGTCATTTCATCTGTAAAATAATTTCTTCACATGTATTTTTGCAGACTTTTTGGATTTTGAGTAAATAAATAAATTTTTTTAATTGCACCTAAATCATAGTTTGCAATTTCCATTGGCAGTAGAAATTAAAGTTCTTGGACAGTCTTAGTGCTGTGTGCTTGCTGCTGGCACTAGTTCTCTTAAAATAACATTTTGAGAAACAAACAACAGATGTTGTAGAAATAAGAAATTGGTTACTTGAGTACTGAGCTGGTTAATGTCTTTATTGATAGCAGTGGTATCAACTTCCATTTCTTGTATAAAAAACTATACTGGATTCTTTGTTTTTAAGTAAGCACTTTTAAACATTTTTCTGTTTAATTCTTATGATATATTTTGAGATAAATGCTAGTGTTATCCCCAGTTTGCTGAGGAGGAAACACAGCTAACCGACTCTAAATAGAGATTATAAATTATGAATCTAGTAGACTAACTACTATGACCCATCACCTAAACATGACTGCACAGAAATTCTTTTAGTTTAATTTGTAATGTGTGCTCCTGCTTAAACTCTTCTAATAGCACAATTCATCTTCCTCACCCAAACTTCACATGTAGCTGCAAAGACTACAAATCTTAGTGTAGAGCTACAGACCAAAGACACTGAAAGAAGAACTTTCTTATCTGACAGCTGAAAAACATTTTTTCCTTTTTCACTGGTATGTTGAAATGCACCAAAACATATCCAAATTGGTAGTACTAAGAATGAGAACTGGTCAAGAAATCTTTGTAGATGAAGAAACAGCCTTTAAAGACAGGCCTCTGCAAGTGGCCATTCCCAACCACTTGTGACAGAAACAATTTTTTATTTGCAGCACAGAAATACATGAGTTCTTTGTCAAAAACTGCTTCAGTCAGAAATCCATGCTAGTTTTAAATGAAGGTGTCATGTCTCTGCCACCTCAACATGCCTATAAACAGTGAGACCTGTATCTGATTGTAACATTTATGATTCATTTGTCCTTTGGTGAATTAGAATGTTTGACATTCTTGCATTAGGCTGTAAAATGCAGGAGGATATTAAGTGGATAGTATAAAACTCCATGATTCATGACAGAGGAATGAATGTACCATATTATCTGATCACTACTGCAGCCAGTTTAGAGCCACTTATCTGCTTCCTTCACGTCTGGTATATAGAGATAGACCATCTTTAATATCATATCCTGCAAATGGTGATGAATCATTCTTGGAAGTTTTCTGATTGACACTTTCTGAGGCTTTACATTCTATTGTTTTAACATATCCAGTTGGGATTTTTGGTTATAACACTGTGGTTTTTCAATTGCCAAATAATTAGATTAGCGAAAATGATCTAACTGTACAGAATGGAGATTTTTTTACCCTTATTGATAGCACCTTGGTTATCTTTTAAAAAAAATCTAAATGCTATTGATTTGGTGGATTAAATTTATGACTGTGCAACATAATTCTCTATAAATGAATCTCTGCCTTTCCCAAGGGTGCCAAACACACTAGCTGACAGAAAATCATTTAGTAGGAAGGGGATGTTTAATATTGCCTTGGGGCACAGCTCAGGTACTCACCTTATACATGCTTTTCATGCTGGAAGGAATTGATAAGTGATGTCTCCAAAAGTAAAATATTCTGATGTAACTGAGCCCGGGATCAACAGAGATAAAAGTTTGTGAGAACAGATAAGGCCTGTTAGAGGTTTCCCATGAGTTTGTATGTATTTGGGGAACTGGGAAAAAGTGAAGGGATTTTCCTGATTCTTCATAATCAGATTGAAATCTTGCTTTTGCACAGGTAAGCTATAAATAGGCATTTGAAAAACTGCTCTTATGGATGGGCTTTTGCTCCTGCTGGACTCATTCTCATTCCAATCACATCAGAAATGGTGAAAATCAATGTGAAGTGAAGCCACTAAAGGTCAGGAGTGAAAAAGGGTTCAGCACAACAATAATTTAGAGCACTGTAGAAAGTATCTCATCAACTGTTAAGAAATCAATTGAACCATTATTTTTTTTTAAAGGTTGTGCTTGACCAGTCTCTGCTGAGAGTGGGAAGGTTGAGGCTGTGGAGGCCACAAGAGAGAATATGTGGAGAGAAGCACCCTCCAGTTGCTTGTCCTGTTGGAGACACCATGCTGCGAGCAGCGTGGAAGGCCACAGCGAGAGAGATGAGGAATGATAGAAGCTTAGAACTTTGCTGGATCCCTTCCTAATGCTGTTTCCTGTGATGTGTTGCTTGTTTGTGTGCCATGGTAAATTAGAATGCTGTCCTCTGCTCTGGAAGGCTTCCTACTCCCCTCTCCCTCTTTAATCCTAAGAAAGTATGTTAGTCAGACAATGGAAAACTATACATATTTAAATCTATTTCTTCCCTTTGATTTTGGTAGACTTAGCCTGTTAGACCACTAAAAAGTAATTTTCAAATTTTTCCTTTTAACTGTCACTTCTCACATACTATAAAAATGCCTGAGAAATGAATAACTGAGAAATTGGTGCACAAATTATTGTCTCCTGTGACATTGTATAACCTGCTAACTTTAGGTTCATTAATGGGTAAATTGTTAAAGTGAACACAATTTTTGAGCAAAAGACTCTTATACATATGCAAAGAAATACTTTTATTTTTTCCTTTGGAAGTAGTTTTATATTCTTACAATGGGACTGGCCTTTGCCTCCTTTTCTTGAGGGGCTTTATGATGTTCTGCTTTCTGTCTTAACCCTGCTTTTCACATTATTGTCAACATTCTTAATCATCACAATCAATGTTTTTGAGGACTTGGTTTGAACATTCATGAGTGTCAAAGGCATTTATCTTAATAGAGCAAAGGTTGTTATTTTAAATTTTTATATTGGTGCGATCATTTTTATTTTTCTAGCTATTCTGGGGCATTTGGAGAAGTTATGACTTCATCTCAGGCCTCAAAATGCTTAAAAGGAGTGAGAAAAAAAGTTGGCAGTCCTGTTGATAAGTAATTATGACAGGAGTAAAGAAAAGAATCATTAAGGTGTCTAACAGGTAACCACATGTTGTGAGTTGCCTAGGATGGTCTTGTTGTAATTATTAATAGCATTCTCATTCACTCTCAAAGGTGTCCTGATTTGAGTGATTAATCAGCCTTCACATTTATAAAAAAATAATATGATCAGAGAAGTACTTTGTTAACTTTTAGGTCAGTCAGTGACTTCTGTCAGTAATCTTTCGGTTGAAACTTAAAACTCTTAAATATACACAGATTATAAGAATACAACTTGTCAAAGAGGACATATGTGGGTAACTAGCATCCATAACAAGAACTAAAACATCATAAATATTCTATGACCTCTCTTAGCCTTACTTACCCTTTTAAAGGTCCATCTCGAAATAAAGTCATATTAGAAGTTAGGTTTTCAGGAGTATGAAGTTTGGAGGGAACATGATTCAATTCATAACAGGATATTTGAGACATGTCAAATGAAGGATGTTACTGGATCAGAGTGATCAAGAGAGGGATAGGAAGAGATGAGATTAGAGAGGTAGTGGGTTTAATCACATGAGCTATGATTCAGTATAATAAAGGTATTAGATTTTGTTTCTAATAACAAACCATGTTTATTCAACTGAGGAGATATGTGATGAACTTTTAAAAAAGATCCCCTTGGTCACTGTTTGGAAGAAAAGATATAAGCAGACAAAGATAGCAATGGGGAACAAATAAAGAAGTCACTACAGGGTATAGCTATGGTTTCTTGGACTGAGACTAAAATTTTTCCGATGCTTAGTAAGATTCCTTACTTTCTTAAAAGTGTATGGAATGAATGGATAGTTAAATAAACAAAAGGCATAAATACACTGAAACAGGTGCATGTTTTTAACTATGTTTATTTTAAAATAAACCTGATCAATTCACATATGAATAAAAATGATGCATTTTGGCCTTGTGAAGAAAATAAGTCTGATTAAATTACTAAAACTTTTCTTTGTAATTATTTGATTAGAATAATTTTATGCGATGAGTTCCAGAAATATAATGCAATATAATGCAATATGCTAGCAGCTTGGGATAAAAAAGAAAAATATCAAACATTGCCTGGAGAAGTTTACAATCAGCTTGAAAATTTAAAGAAAACTTCTTTGTGGAGTTGAGGTTAGAATGAAATCTTAAAGTTTGAATAGAAGCTCTCCAATTAAATAATAGAAAAACAAAATAAAGATAACAGTATGGACAAAATGAGAAGGTATGAATTGTATCGGATATAAAAAATTCAGTATATTAATATATAAAGTGAAGGTACTGAGCATTAGTGATGAAGATAATCAGAGGCACATCTGAAAGTCCTTCTTCTACTAGGTAAGACATTGACAGCATACTTTCAGAACAACTAGAAAACACCGGACAATTTTATATAGGAGAGTAACATGAGGCTTTGGCTAGAGGAACTGTGTACTCAGAGCTAAACATCCACTGAGAAACTCTGACTAATAAAGTTGCACATTTCCCTCTTTTTTAGTTGTTGTTGTTGTTGATAATGCATAGGGATACAGACTGGAAACACACATAGACTTTTCATCGCCTTTACCAGGCAAGAACCTCTTCCCCACATATACCACTGCCCAAAGACATCATGGCTCCACTCAATTTCAAGAGGTCTGAACAGGCTAGAGGTTTTTTGTTTGTTTGTTTGTTTGTTTGTTTATTTTTCAGGCTAGAGTTTTTCTATGGAAGGAAGAAAAGCTTGAAATATTGGTGAGCAGTAGTAATTTCTACCACTATTACAGCACTCTGGGGACAGTATGAAGGAAGGGTTTTAGTGGCACAACACTGAAAACAGAAGGTATCTAAATGATTTGGGAAAACGTTATGATTGCATTGACCAGATTAGTAGAGAGATATAGATGAGGCCAAAGGACATGATATCATAAATATTTGGGAACTAAAATAATCAGAACTTGATTAATTTTATCGTAGTGTAATTTAAGGCAACAATGAAAAGAAAATCTAAGACTACTGTCGTATTTCTGACGTGGGTGATAGATAGTAATATAATTAATCAGACTAGAACAGAATATTGGAGAAACAGGAAGTTTTATTGGTGGGATGGGGAAAATAAGGCTTTTGAATTTGTTGATTTTAAGGTATCTTTGCAACAGGAAATGTATAAATACAAGAATATAAACATAAAACTGAGGATAAGATTGCTCAAGAGGAGAATGTGACATAAAAAGAATAGGCCACAGGTCAGGCCGTGGGGAATTCCCAGAATAGGCAGAAAGAGAAAACACGATGCAGATATAAATGAGTGGTTAGAAATGTAGGAGCAGAAACAGATGAGAGAAGAGTCAAAAACAGCTGGGTAGAAGGGTTTCAGAAGTGAATGTTCAACTTCATCATACACGTGAAGACCTTTCTACCTAAATGATGTAAATTCCAACTAGAATAGGATCTAAATGTAAACACTGAAACTAAAGCTCTAAGAAAATACAGGAGAATAATTTTCTGATATTGGAGTAAGAAAGTATGTCAAAAATCTTAAGCTATACAGTAAAAAAAAAAAAAAGAAAATTTAGACTGCATTAAAGCTTCTGTATAAGGTAAAAATCGAAAGGTATCCGTTAGATTTGACAGTATGCTTACTGCATCTTTTTGCCAGAGAAGAAACTAGAGGAGGCCAGAGTCAAGGAGGGGTTATTATTATTATTATTTTTTAAGGAGACAAATATGAACACATTTACAGAACAAGAGGAAAGAGTCAACAATGACAAGTAATTTTAGGATGGACATTTCTTGACAGATAGTTGAAAGACAATGTAAGTATTAAGCAATTTAAGTATTAGGACTATTACAAAGTTGGGAGGAATATACTTCCATTAAAGGAGAATTTTGTCTGCTTAACAGAAGCTTTAGAGATTGCCCAGGTCCTTCTGGAATAGCCGGCTGCCTGATCTCAAGTGTGTTAATAGGGGTGATGATTTGGGCCAGAGGGACACGGAGACAGTATTTTGGTTTCAGTTCCATCCAGAAGCTGACCTCAACCAAGGGTTTGGGTGAAAGTAGAATATTTGGGAGATGATCCTAGAAATTGTTGGTAGGGAAATGGGAAAGTATAAGAGGGAGGGAAGGAATCCCTCCAAGAGATGCATTATCAAACCAGCTAAATTCCATTGGAGAATTCTGGGAGTTGGTAAAAAGAAACCTCATAGTTATCCCAACCATGGAATGAGGAATCTGGAGTGTTTATTTAACAAATCCTTGACTATTACTTGTTTAGAGCCTTTCTCAGAGCATTAACTATTTGTACTCTGTATGCAGGCTGAAAGGGAACATGAAATCAGAAACAAAACCCTCAGACAGAATCTTGGATGTCAGCATTAATTAATTAATTAATGTGCAGAGGTGAATCCCAGGAGGGGATGGCTGAGACACTGACAGCATCTGCTAAAGGTGCGTAGCTCAGGAAAGGACCCCAGGAGTGCAGCAGTGAACAAGTGCACCATTATGCAGTCTTAGGCATATTCTTTTGCCTTTCTGGATTAATTTACAAAAATGTGTGTGCTACTCTGGGAAGGGCTGCTATAACAAAATGCCACAGACTGGGTGGCTGAAACAATATAAATTTATTTAGTGTTTTTACAGTTCTAGAGGCTATAAGTACAAAATCAGGGTGCTAGCAGATTCCTGAGGCCTCTCTTCTCGCTTGCAGATGGCCCTCCTCTTGCTGCCTCTTCATTTGCTTGTCCCTCTGTGCATGCACACCTCTGGTATCTGTCCGTGTATCCAAATTCCCTCTTCTTATAAGAATATCAGTCACATTGGATTAGGGCCCACCCTTATGACTTCATTTTAACTTAGGTGCCTTTCAAAAGGCCCTACCTGCAAATATAGTCACATTCTAAAATACTGAGGGTTAGGGTTTTCAACATATGAATTTTGGGGGACACAATTCAGCCCATAACAGGTGGGTTAACTTGACAGTCCCTAAAGTATTCTAATAACATTTTTTTTTTCTTTTTAAGATTCTTTTTCATAGCTCTATAACAAGTTTTTGACACTTTTGATCTTTAGGCCTCTTCTCCCAAATGCTGTTTTCTTCGGAATGCAATTTAATCTTATTTTATTTACACTGCAATTAACTCTTAAATGTACAGTCCCATTTCATCTTATCAGTAAGACATCTATACTACCTCTTGCAGATATTCATCAAACAACACTCCACTGTCAAAAGATAAGCTTTCACCATCCTGCTTCTAACGTTCCTCTGCGTGTACTTTTAGTGGCCTGGGAGGGGCAGTGCTGTCTCGTGTATCAGACAAGACACTGCCAGTCAGGGAATTTGGAATTTTCAACTATGTCTTCTGAAAACCTGAAGCAATTCACTTAACCTCTCTGTATCTCAGTATCCTCATTTAGAAAATGAACGTAAATGGGATCTACCTGAGAGAGGTGTGATAGGACAAATCAAAAGATGCTTTATCAAGTTTGAGTACTTCCATATTGTAATAAGAAATGTATGCTATCTAATGACTTTTCTAATGTCTTGGTAATTTTTAACTGTCAAAAACTCAACCTTTAAACTTGGACTATATCCTCTTGAAAAGTGACTCTTAGTGTTGCGTCTCCAGATACCTGGGAAGAAGCAAGAAGAATATTTGAAGTAATCAGAGAATTTCTAGGTAGACCAAGTGTAATCTACAGATTGAATAAAAATACTTTTCTTTCACATACACTCATATACTCATACACTTTTTCAAATACATGTATATCTCATGGAGCCAAATAAAACATTTTTAAAAGTTTTTATGTTAATAATAATGTAATTATTATATATAATTCAATTACTTTCCTAGAAAACCACAACTGTTAGGGTAAGAGTCAAAAGTTTTTTGATATTAAGAACGGGTACTTATACTGAGAATTATAGCTCAAATTTTTAATTTTTGCTTTGGAAATTAGTTACTAAATGTGGTTTTGTTTAGCAAATCTTCTAATTGAAAATTAAGTACAATAATGATTATTTCCAAAAGGTTTCATGGTCACCATCAACTAGCAAAAAGTTCAAATTCTTAGTACTTCTCAGTTTCTTCTGGGGAAGAATTTCCAAACTAGAGATTATTCTAATCTGTTTCCTCAAGGATCTGATTAATAAATTTAGCTTCCTGAGTGACTCTGTTGTGTACCTAGGCTTGATAACCACTGTGCTGAACTGCTTCCTTATCAATTAATCAATAAGTGCTCACTTTTTATTTAAAACCACAGGCATTGCAAAGAAGTCTTGATTTTTGTCTTAAGCTAATATTCTCCTTAGTGAATTAAAATGCCTTTGGTTTAAGTTGTTTGTCATTTTAAACAAAAATTTATTTATACCTTTACACTGATGATAAAGTATTGTTATGCACTATAGCAAATAAAGAGTTAGCTGATTCATGCTTTCAGCATCAATGAGCTCCAGGCATCTTCCAAATAATTTAATCAAGTCAGAGGTGAAGGTTATGCTGAGGGAATGCCAAATATGACTGACAATTTGTAGACCTAATCAACTCTATCCTCCAAGAGCACAGGCTGCTTCTTGTAAATATTCTTGAGAAGATAGAGGAAAAGAAATCTTTCTGTAATCAATCAGTCAGCCTGAATGGAGTAGCTTGAGTTTAGTTAAGGGTAAGAATCATGGTTTTTGGTTTAGGAAGAAGCAGTATATTCTAGATAAAAAGAATCATGCTTGATCATGGTTATTTTCTGTGTTTAGATGTTCAAGGTGTTATGGCCAAGCGTGCAGCTGGTTAACTAAGTGTGCTCCATGGTAACCTATGGTTAGAAATTATTCCAGATTTTTGTTTTGTTTTGTTTTTGTTTTTTGACAAGATGGGCTTTGGAATGGTTTGAATGGTAGGGCTTATTACAAAGTAACTCTAAGAACAATGATGGTCCTGAGAATGTATCCTGTTTGCAGTCTAATAGTCAGCTTGTTAGAGTCTCAGACATGCTGGAAGAAGCAACAAAATACCCAGGATAAAACAGAAGGCTTTATTACCCACTATATGGCAAGTCACATGAGATACATGCTTGACTGATTTCCTGTTGCCTCCCAATCTCGTGGAAGTGAAAAGAAAAGACCTAGAGATGGGTTTCATCACATCTGAGGAACTCTAAGGTTAGGGAACTCAGATATTTCTTAATAGAATACAAGCAAACCTGCTTTTAGTTCTGAAGGGAGATATTATCCTTATTATACTGGAAAGCAACCGAGGCTTGGTTGGCCCTTTGCTCTAGAGGGGCACACTATCTCTATGTTCCACAACTGCTCACTACACAAATGTCCTTGGGAATATAGTTTGGAGCAAAGATTGTTGGGGCCTTTGTTCACAAGAAGTGTAGGAAAATAAGAGCAGCCCATGAAGAATTGTCTTCCAACAGCTGTATTTTCTATAAAGCATAATATTTTTTACTTAGTCTATATTGTTTTGGGATAATTTTGAGGGACTAGTGGTATTGGGTAGGATAAAAGTACCCCCCATCCAAGTAACTACTTGATACAATAACTAAATACATTTGCACTGTTTAATTAATTTTGTTAATTGAGTTATATATACAATATAATTTAAGTGTTCTAAACAGACTTTATCCCATTCAACATTTTCTGAGTCACCTTTGTTAGGTGAGAATCTAGCTGCTCCTTAAATACCTGCTAGACAGGAGCTCCTTATCTTATATGTTCATTTTTTTGAGTACTTATTTTTACTGGGGAATGGGCTATGTGTTGGGGACACATGTATGGAAGAAACAGACCTTTTTTTTTTTTTTTTTGTCAAGGAGATTTCCTTTTAATAGAGGAAAAAGAGTAAGCACAGTTTCCCATGAACTCATAGAGAAATACCCATTACAACATGTTTTAGGAAGGGCTTATTTGGGAGAGGTGAATTTTTAATTGAGTCTTTTTAATTTAAATTCAATTAGCCAACATATAGTACATCATTAGTGTCAGATGTAATTGAGTCTTGATGGATCTACCTCACCAAAGTAAAGGGTAAGGAGAATAGGAAGAGGAGAGTAATGCATGCAGAGGAATGAACAGGAGAAAGAACAAGGCAAATTCAGGGAACATCAAGCCATTCTGAATTGCTGACAGCTAGGATGTGTGTGGGTGAGTGTTGGGAGATGAAACTGCAGTGTAGGCAGGCATCAGAATAAATGGAGACTTCTGTGTCAAACTAAGGAGTTTCAAAAATCTATGCTTATACTTTCTAGAAGGTCAGTGTAAAATCAGATCTGAATTTTAGAATGATCCTTCTGATAGCTTTAAAGAGAATTGATTAGGGGAAGACTAAAATTTAGATTAGAAGTTTAGAATTAAAAGAAAGAAAGAAGTTTAGAATGCTATTATAGTAATCAAGATCTAAATTAAGGGTGTGTCAATAGGCATGGGGAAAAGATGCATTAAAGAGATAGTTAGGGGGATCCCTGGGTGGCTCAGTGGTTTAGTACCTGCCTTCGGCCCAAGGCGTGATCCTGGTGTTCTGGGATGGAGTCCCACATGGGGCTCCCTGCATGGATCCTGCTTCTCCCTCTGCCTGTGTCTCTGCCTCTCTCTGTGTCTCTCATGAATAAATAAATAAAATCTTAGGAAATGAAATCAGTAAGACTTGGTGACTGATTCGATTTTTGGTGTTAGGAAGGAAGTCTGGGAGGACTTTACTTGTTTGGAACAGGGCAACAGTTCAAGAAAAAATCTGGAGAGAAGAGCAGGTATGTGTGTGTGTGTGTGTGTGTGTGTGTGTATGTGAGAGGTGATAAAGAGATTAAGACTTCTTCTTGGGCATAATGAATTTGTTTTGGGTAGGATTTAAATAAGATCATTGCAGAGAAGAGAAACAGAAGGTCGAGAAGGGAATCCTGGACAACATCAACATTCAAGGGGTACTGAAGTTGTTAAAAATTCTTTATTAAGACCTATGAAATTAGTATTTACATGTACAACTATCATTTCCTTTAAAAACCAAAAGTAAAATAAACAATAAGGCTTTTGAAATAACACAAACATGTTTTCTCTTTACTTCTTGAAATAACAATATTCTGAGGATATGTCATGATATGTAGATAATATTGTTGAAATGTAGTCCTCAATCCTGCTAAAGCTGGGTAAAGGCTTGAAAGGTCTAGAAAAGGAAAAATTAGATGAATTGTTCTTATAGCAAAAACTATTAGGAAAGTATTTACTTTTATGTAATGGCCATGTTAAAAAAAGTGGGCTTTGAAAAACTATAAAATGGAGCTGTTTGCTAAAAGTCTATATTGGAAATATTAATTTTGTGCCTCTACAAAAAAAATGGGTTCTTTTCAAAATATAGATAGTTATTTGATCTTCAAGGGAATCTACTTGGATACTGATTACTATACTATTTTTCCTTCATAGACATTCATTTAAGGGGTTTTTATTATTCTGGTAAAATTGATTTAGTATATAAAAAGCCATTCTCTTAATAGAGCTATTTATCTGGAAGGGTTAGCATTCTATTGGATTTTATTGTGCTCTCTAGCAGTTTTTTACTATGTTGTTTTAACCAGGTTTTCATTTAAAGAATTTAAGCAAACAATAAGGACACTTCCTGGGTTTGCAATGAGAATTATTGGCTTCTTCAGCACATCCTAATGTCAATGATAATTTTTGGTCAATAAATTTATGATCAGATGTACTGTGTCGAAAGGGAGACAGAACGTAAAGACTGCTAACTCTGGGAAACGAACTAGGAGTGGTAGAAGGGGAGGAGGGCGGGGGGTGGGAGTGAATGGGTGACGGGCGCTGGGGGTTATTCTGTATGTTAGTAAATTGAACACCAATAAAAAATAAATTAAAAAAAAAGATGTACTGTGTCATTATCAAGCAATGGAATTTAAAAGTATCTATCACTTTTGTGTTTTTCAGTTTAATAAGCAAATTAAAAACAAAATTGAAGACAATCAGTACTGGTGTGGGTGTGGGAAGCTCAACCCTCTCTCTCATGGTTAATAGGAACATACAAACATTTTTGGAGAGTGACTAACAGCTACCAAAAGACCAAAAGAGTGCATTGCTTTTCACCCATAAACTGTACTAGGAAATAACTTCAATACAACGGTTGGGAAACTATGCAGCTTTATATACTAACTTATTAACTTTTGAAAATTGGAAACAACTTAAAATTATGTCAGATGAAGGGTGTTTAAATAACTCTTAAAATACACAATGTGGAGGGGTGCCTGGGTGGCTCTGTTAGTTAAGCATCTACTGATTTTGGCTCAGGTCATGATCTCAGGTCATGAGATTGAGCCCCATATCTGGCTCTGTATTCAGTGCAGAGTCTGCTTGTCCCTTTCCCTCCCCCTGAGTGCATGCTCTCTCATAAATTAAATAAATAAATAAATAAATAAATAAATAAATAAATAAATAAACAAATAAATAAATAAAATCTTTTTAAAAATAGAGTGGGATATTACTTTGCAACTTTTAAAAATGATAAGGATTGAGCACTCCAGAGGACTCAGTGGCTTGGGTCGGAGGCTGGAGCCGGAGGGCATTATGGACAAATCTAAAGAAAACTGCATTGCAGGGCCTGTTAAGACTACAATTGCACTTGGTGATGGTCCAAAACGTGTTCTGGTGACTCAGCAAGTTCCTTCACAGAATCCGTTATCTGCAAATAGTGGCCAGGCCCAGCAGGTCTTGTGTCCTTCAAATTCTTCCCAGCGAGTTCCTCCACAAACCCAAAAGCTCGTCTCCAGCCATAAACCAGCTCAGAATCTGAAGCAGAAGCAATTGCAGGCAACTGGTGTCCCTTGTCCTGCCTCTAGGTCACTGAATAGTACCCAAAAGAGTGAGCAACCCTCGTCATCAGCCCCTGGAAATAATTCTGAAAAGGAACTGGCAACAAAACAGAAAAATGAAGAATCAAAAAAAAAAAAGGCAATGGGCTTTGGAAGATTTTGAAATTGGTCGCCCACTGGGTAAAGGAAAGTTTGGTAATGTTTACTTGGCAAGGGAAAAACAAAGCAAGTTTATCCTGGCTATTAAAGTATTATTTAAAGCTCAACTGGAGAAAGCAGGAGTTGACCATCAGCTGAGAAGAGAAGTAGAAATACAGTCCCACCTTAGGCATCCAAATATTCATAGGCTGTATGGTTATTTCCATGATGCCACCAGAGTTTACCTAATTCTAGAATATGCACCTTTTGGAGCTGTCTACAGAGAACTTCAGAAACTGTCAAAGTTTGATGAACAGAGAACTGCTACTTATATCACAGAGTTGGCAGATGCCCTGTCTTACTGTCACTCAAAGAGAGTCATTCACAGAGACATTAAGCCAGAGAACCTACTCCTTGAATCAGCTGGAGAGCTTAAGATTGCAGATTTTGGGTGGTCAGTACATGCTCCATCCTCCAGGAGAACCACCCTGTGTGGCACCCTGGATTACTTGCCCCCAGAGATGATTGAAGGCCGAATGCGTGATGAGAAGGTGGATCTCTGGAGCCTTGGGGTTCTTTGCTATGAATTTCTAGTTGGGAAGCCTCCTTTTGAGGTAAGCACATACCAAGAGACCTACAAAAGAATATCATGGGTTGAATTCACATTCCCTGACTTCGGGCCGGAGGGAGCCAGGGATCTCATTCAAGACTGTTGAAACATAATCCCAGCCAAAGGCCAACTCTCAAGGATGTACTTGAACACCCGTGGATCATGGCTAGCTCATCAAAACCATCAAGTAGCCAAAAAAGCAAAGACTCAACTAGCAAACAGTCTTAAGGATTGTGCAGGGGGAGAAATCTGAGAGGCAGGGCTGCTGATACCGCTGACGGCCTGGCCTGCCCGGGACGGAGGGCGCTGCAGACGGAGGCCTACTGTGCAGGGGGCGCCTCGGCCTCCCCCCTCGAGTCTACTCAAGTCAACAGTACGCTCTGGAGTGAAAGTAGCCACAGGATCGTGGCAGTGTCACTAGTTTCACAATTTGGAGGTGAGGTTCACCTGGACCTCCCCACAGCCTGTTTCGAGTCAGGCCTCCTTGTGGAGGACCCGCTCCGGGTCCTGCTGCAGGGAGAGTGGCCACGTCGTGGTGACTCCATCAGTGAAAGAGGCGTGCAATAACCTTCCAAGTACCTACGTGTATGTAACTTATTGGGTGGCCAAATCTGGTAAAGCTGTCAGGATGAACATGTGATTCTTTCTTTTAAATGTTAAAATAAGATTTTTATAAAGAAAAAAAATGATAAGGATTAATCTTATTGACCAGGTCTCATAATATATTAACTAGAAAAAATATTTTTTCAAATAACTTGAATAGATTAATTCAAAGAACAACTCAAAGTACAGAGTCCAGTAGAAAATTTATCATGTAATTATGGTATGAAATTCTCATTTTCAGTGCTCGGCAAAATATCTTCAGAGTCCTATCTGTACATCTCCCCACTCTCCAGATTCTCCAACTGAAGCAAATCACCTGTCTTTGTTCTTCCACTTTTGCTTTTTTTTTTTTACTTATTTCTCTGTTTCTGCATCATAAAAGCCTAGAAAAGATGGAGGCAGTTTAGTATCTGTGATAATAAAAACAAGCTTCTATCAGTCTTGGTGGAATATGGAGTAAGAGTGAGCTATGGACACTCCAAATAAATTTAGTATAATATTATGTAATTAAAAAACTATGTATATATAAACACACACTATGTACAGTCTAGAAAGACATATGTCAGAATAATAAAAGTTGTTATTGCATTGTGTGGCAGGTTTTCAATTAGTCTCTAGTTTTTACATGCATTTCTTTAAGTTTCTTACAATAAGCAGATATCACTGTATAATCAAAATGTGCAATAATGTTTCAAATGGTTTACCATAAACATATGAAAGATCATATATTCTGAAAAGGGCTTGATGTTACCTTTGGTCAATGCTGGGCACATACATTAGTTCTCAAAAGTTAGATCAGCAGATTTGTGCTAGCCTTCGCTACTGGAAATTATAACCTTGAGCTCAAACATTTGACAATTTCATTATAAAAATTTTTTAAGTGTACCTTTCCTACTAAAAAACTTTCACAAAGAAAAAATCCAATCTTTCATTTTCTATCTCAAAAATTGATTTTGTATAGCTAAATTAATTGTATTAAAGAAAAGGGGCCTCAGTGATGATTCTCAAAGAAAATATGAGGCAAATTAAGTCTAACATGCTCTGTTTCATTTCAAACAAAAGGAGAATCCTTCTGACTTCTCACTTTGAAAAGACACAAAATGTGGTGTTTTGTTTGTAATGAGATGATGAAAATTTTTGGTGATCTGAATCATTTAAACTACCTGCTTATGGATACTAAAGAAAGTCTAGGTAATGGGGTCTTTCACAAAGGGATTCACCCCCCTTATATATATTTATTTTTTACTGAATGAGAGTGGAAATTTTATATTTCATCTTAAGACCTGAAGAGTGACAAATATGCCATCTGCCAGTTATTAATTTCTAGGACCTAATTGTTAAAGCCTTTTTCAGCTCAGGAGATTCAGCAAAGTTTCAAGTAAAGGACTCCATCCCCCTTAGCTGAGGAACAAATGTGGTCAGGAGACAAGGAAGTGTCCAGCTGGTCTCAAAATTAACATACTTTCTCAGATACTGGAAACTTATCTAATGACTTAGTTTGTGGTTTTTCAGAGAAAGCTGCATGAAGTTCAGGGTGAGCCATGATTTCTCCTCACATTAACTGACTACAACCAGAAATTTAAGCTCATTCCCTGTGGTAAAAGCAATACTATTTCTGAAATCCATGAATGTTTCCCCCCAACCCCCCCCAACTTCTTTGTCCTGATCTCCCCTACCTGCAGCCAGAGGAATATGTTTGATGTTGGAACTGGATTAGTATCAATGCTATGTAAAGTCAGTATTTAGCTTTTAAATTGAAGTATTTTGAATCCTCAAGATCATAATCATGAAAATAAGCTGAATTGGGAAGAGAAGAGGATTTTCTAAATTCATTTAACTTTCATGACTATATAAGAATATCCCTGAGAGACTCCATCATAAAATTCTATAACAAACCAGGGTGCAAAAAACTGAGAATGTGTCTTAGAAATTTTTTCCTCAAAAGGATGGGTAAGAAGCCCATCTGGTTTGGTCACTTTCAACAGGTACGAGAGTGAGAACACAGCAGCAGGGAGTGATTAGATAGTTGAGAAGAGTGAGGCCCAAACAAAGCTCTGCTTCTGCCATGTGGCTGTGTGGCTGATAGTTTCCTTGGGACCTGGTAGGGTCATACAGGAGAGATGGGGGGATCAGCAGTACAGTACTATTTGAGGTCAAGATAAAAGGGCCAATGGGTTGCAGACTCCTCAACTGGTTGTGGTGACTGCCATAAGCACAGCTTTAAAAGGCCAGCTCTGGGGCAGCCCGGGTAGCTCAGCGGTTTAGCGCCGCCTTCAGCCCAGGGCCTGGTCCTGAAGACCCGGAATCGAGTCCCATGTCAGGCTCCCTGCATGGAGCCTGCTTCTCCCTCTGCCTGTGTCTCTGCCTCTCTTTCTGTGTCTCTAATGAATAAATAAATAAAATCTTAAAAAATAAAATAAAATAAAAGGCCAGCGCTGGGATTAGAACATAGCAGCCTATAAAAGGGTTCCAAAATACAACAAAGACTAAATGGGCACTTTCCCCCTCCATCTATGATGGCCCAGGTTAAATTCCCAGATACCACCTTAAATCATTTTAGAGAAGGATAGAGAGAGAGAATAAAGTTAAAAGACTAATAATGTACCAGAAAGTGACTGAATAGAGGAGATTATTCAAACTTGAATAGACTGAGGTATAATTTTTCAGAAAATTTAAATTTTATTTCTCTCTATGTTTTCCCCTATTCCATTGTCTGTAAAGCCCTGGAGGAAGATAAGGTCAGTTAGCAAGAAATAAAGATGCTACATTTTTTTTTATCAGATATCAGAGTATAATGTGTTAAAATTTTCACATCTCCACATCTGTGTATCATATGATGTTCAGAGTAGAGAGTGTGTTTTGTGGGATCAAGCCTTGTCTTGATTTTAGAAGAAGAACTCGATTATTAGAAGTAGAATAGATCTTTAGATCTCCAGGGATCCCTCCCGGTGTGTGGGTGGGGTCTAGGATTCTATAGGGCACACATTCCCACCACAGCTGATAGCAGCTAAAGATTAGATGGCAACCTTAGGATTATCAATATACCTGAGGGCTGCACTTGATCCAGGATGGATGAAGGCCCATGGAAAGCTGAGCAGAGTGATTTGAACTCACTGTCAGGGGACTGTAGTTCTGAGTTCCAGTATGGCCACTAACTTGCTCTAATATATGAACATGCAGCTAAACTTAAGTTACTAGCTATTTTACATAATGACTCCAAAATGAATGTTGGTTGGTCTGGACCAGATGATACTTAAGATCCTTTTTAATGTTTCATTATTTTCTGAATGGATTTTGCTCTTAGAAAACCATTTGAAACCCATTAGCACACTCACTCATGGTTTCTCTTTAAGGGAGCTTTATGGCAGCTTAAACAATTCAGAAGGCAAGAAAAGACACTAGAAGGTGATACAATGCAGCAGGTAAGGATGTAGACTCTGGGCTTGGACTGCCTGGGTTCAGTTTCTGACTCCATCACTTAAATCTGTGTAATCTTACTTAACTTCCTTCATATGTAAATTGAAGATAATAATAATATCTATTTCCTCTTCGTTCTCCTCTTCCTAACCCTCAAGATGTCAATGAAATCTTTGACTCAAGAATGCAGCCCTTATCTATGAGCACCTGTTATGCACAAACATTCTTCTAGATGTTCTACTTTCCTACTGGAAACCTGGAAGAAGAAATTTCAGTAGGGAAAAATCCTTCCAGGGTCATGCCCAGGTTTTTTTTAGGGTCAGTGGTGACCTGCAGTGAGAGGAGACCTCCTCTTCTTCCTTAACTAGTCAGCGGTGGCTATGATGGCAGTGACTGCCTCTCCTCTCACTCCTCTTCCTCCTCCCCTTCTCTTCTTTTAATTATTTGCTCCTTATCAAAATAGATAGCTTTGAATTATTTTAGTGTTGATTTTATAAGTGCTTAGTCTAAATGTTAAGCTATATGAGGCTATATCAGGACAACTGTCCTCTATAGTATCGCTCATGTGGAAGATCCATCAGGATAGGTTTGACCTAGAGATCTGCAATTCCCTGCCCTCTAACTGCAGGATGGATATCATCTTTTCTTCTGCCAAGAAAGAAAACATATCCATGCGTGCCCTTAAGATTACCATTGTAGTAGAAATAAGATTGAATCTTATTTGATTCAATCCACATATTATATATGAAATACATCCTTACTGGTGGGTTGTACTATTGGATGTAAGAACTGTTGCTTTATATATTTAGAAATTCTGAAATTGAACTGGGTATTTGCTAAAAATATGAAGCTAGAAAACTTAGGTGCCATTCCCTGCTTTTCTTCTTACTAATTTTGTGCTAATAAGCAAATCCTCTGATGTCTATGAGTTTCACTTTGTCATGGATAAGATACAAATATTTCTGTGTTTGCAGAATTCCTGGGGGACCTGAATAGGGTCATGTATATAATAAGGTACACTGCACAAATATTGTTTATAGCTCTTGTTCTTTAGAAGTCTGTTTAGATTGTCATTGCCTTTATTATGGGTCTTTTAGGCTATTACTGCCTACTGTTTTATGTTCATTTAAATGGAACATTTCTTTTTCTTTAACTGCTTTTTATAATCTATTAGAATGTGGGTAGTAGACATTATGGGGAAATTTTAATCTTATATTTTTTTATAGCCTATGGCTCTACTTTTTCCAAATTATATCATTTTTCTTATTGGGAATGGGTTGAGAATGATGGAAGGTTTCCTAAAAACAGCATGATGTATATGGCTGCATCTGCTTTTTCAGAGTAGGTTTTCAGGGTGACATCAATCAAATTGCCATCTTTTGGGTACTATATCTAATATGACAAATTCAAAACAAAACTTTTTAAATGGCAAGTAAGCAGAATTATATATGGATTCTTTTACATATTGGAACTCATTTTTTCTTTTTTTGGCATTGAGAAGTTTGTGGAGATTTGGAGACAGTCTAAGCTTAGGAAATGCTGAAAAATGGTTCTTGGCGTTTACTTATATTAAGTTCTGTATTTACACACAGCTAGTACCTAAGAGATGCTCATCATAAAATGTTTTGCAATGTGTTTGACATGGACACCTATTTAGAAAGCACTGCTTAAACATTTTCCAGACTTGCACTTTAGACAGCCAAGTCAGACTCTCTGAAGGTGGAGCTCAGCAAACCAACAAACTTTATTTTTATCAGGCATTTCGGTAACCTCAGTTGCTTTTTGTGGGTGCCTGGGTTTGTAACAGATTTTTCTTTCACAGAAATACTTGCCAATTAGTTTCAGTCAATAGCTCACTAGGAAACATATATGAAAACATAGGTCAGAGTAGGATAAAAACTCTAATTAGGTTTTAATAATGCTGAATCCCCTAATTCCAGTGGGAAAAATGATAGATTGTAAATTTGGGTCAAGGCTAAAACTTAACATTTTGTTTGTGTTAATGATCAGTGATTACTCATGTCCCTTTCTTGTTTCAGACTGTTCTGGGACTCTAATTTATGTAGCCAAATAAATCTGGACTTTCATGGCAGATGTTTTATCATTATAATCATTAAAAGCGATCACTTTAATAACTCTGATTATATTTATTTCACAAGGGCTAACTGGCTTCATTACTTCCTTGGGATGGATGAAGTAACATCACTTTCTTTGGAAATATGCTATAAAAAATGGTCATTCTGGTTAGTCTTCCTCGCAGAGAAAGCTATTAGACAAATATTTAAGCAAAGCACAAGGATAGTTTCTTAGGAGATGAATAAGATATGGTCTCTACCCTCTGGGAATTTAATAAAATTAAAGAATCTACTCTTCATCAAATATCATTCCATTTCCTGGCATTTGATGACCACCTCGCTGAAGCTGTCTGCCAATCAAAAGATCAGGAAAAGCATTTATGAGGCAATTTGTATTCTGATGAATGAATTTGGTGTATCGAATTTCTGTATGTCTCATTTCTGTTGAATGAAGACAAGAGCAGAACAAATTCCTAAAGACACAATGTACAGTGCTTCTAAGCAGTATAAAGATATTACTTCACCTTTTATAATATGAATCTGAAATAGCATTAAACATTTATGACCATTGAGTAAAAAAAGAATCGATTACTTTTGGAAAATAATTGTGAATGTTTTATATGATATTTGGAAAATTGCCTAACTATAATTTTTCTTTACTCATCTGCTTCACATAATGACATTATCAACACATGCACATGGTGTTGGTGTCATTTGAACTGATATTAAGTTCTTTATACAGCTAAGAATTAATAATTTACTGCATAGCAAAAAAATATTACATGTAGAGTTTGGTGATGATGAAATGTTTAAGTACTTCTCTTGAGAATACCTAGTTATCTAGATTTAAAAACCTTTGCTATTATTTATATAATGCTTATTCCTCAGCATGGATGCAGCCCTGATCATCATGAACAATGAGGTACAACAACTATTTGACACAAAGCTGTTCCTGCAAAAGCCCTTCCTTGGGGTCATGCTTTATAACAGGCTTCCTTTTGTCACTTGATGGGGTGAAGGGGCAAAGAAAGCAACACAAATTCCATGCAAAAAGTAGCACTGGGAATTCTATAAGAATTCTATAAAAGAAGTGTGAATAAAATGTTCTAAGAGTCCAGAAAAAGAAGAAGAAAAGAGAGTTTTTAGGGTGTCTTTTATTGGAATTTTTCCATTTTGGAAACTTGGCACCTTTGAGTTTGAAATCAGAATCAAAATAAAACATTCCCAGGCCACATCTAGTTAAGGGTGTCAGCAATAAACTGACAAATATGTCTGTGTTTATATAGTTACCTATGTATGTTCATTACTATCAACATATATAAAAATAAACTGATGTATACAATACAGACATTTGGGTAAGTTCTGATTTACCAATCATTTAGCTTTTTATGTAAAGTTTCAAGTAAAGATTCCCTCTGATTTCAGTAAGGATGTTTATTCCAATAGACTTAGTTAATATTTACTCTGAACATCTTCGGGCTCATCATGAATGGATGATACCTGGATAGGACCTTTCCTGGTCAGATATAAGGCTTTTCACATAATGGATTATGAAAGTTTTAATTTCTAGTGCCATCCTCAATTATGTTGTCAATTCCATACAAATAAATGTATTGCCCAAAAACTTAACAATTTTTCTAACATGAAGAATTTCAGGTAACATTTTAAATAAAAGGCTTTTGAAACTGTCTTTCCTTGAATCATACCCCTCACCCTTCTCCCCTGCCCCCCAAAGTTGTTGATACTTGCTCAGGGTGGTGTCATTTTTCTGTTATCGTTCCCAGATCCTTTGTTACTTAACCTTTGCTTTGCGTGATACTCTGTAGAACAGTAGTAGACTGTGACTGTGTTTCTGCATTTGTAGATGTGTATTTATATTTCTACTGGTGCTACCCATCCTTCTTCCATCTGCCAACCACATTGTAAAGATGCTGAAGGGCAGAAATAAACTTTTCTACTTTAGTTTCTAACTCTGTGGAGTGCCCTGGACATGGTAGGAATTCAATCAAAGGCAAATGTTAGCCAGGTATTAAGGCCTTGCCTTTGACATAACGTACTATGTACAAGCTGGAAACTGTAATTTATTGCTGTGTCATTTCAGTAAATGGTTTGTTACTAGAGATGCTGAAGGGGATCATGGCCTGTTTACCACTTTACAAGAGATTAAAATCCTGAGGATGATTTGGGAAGTGAGCTCACAGAGAATATGAATTGGTTTTACCAGTTCACATAATGTTTACTGAATAAATATCTTTGTTGAGTTAGTTGAATAAAATGAGTAGTTGTTAACTCTGGTTGCTGATGGTTTTATTAAATTACTTGGAAGATTAATTGATTTCATTAAAATGGCCACATTTCTTGTACATGAATATACCCCAAACTGTATCATAGGTAGCAAGGTAACATTGAGAGGTTCTCTGCATTAGATGGAGGAAGCACTTGTACTGAAAACACAGTTTTATTTAGCAGCATTCTTTCAAATACCTCAAATTACATTTACTGCTCTTATGCTGCAAATACAGAGAATAGTTTTATATTTAGGTGGATCTGTTAGATTCTTAAATTGGGATTTATATACATGAGTGGGTTTCTGGCAGTTTGCAAACCTTTTGGAATTGTGTTAACGAATTTGGATATATTGTGCCTATTTCTGGGAAGAGAGTTTACTGCTCTGAGTAGACATATAAGAAGCAAAGAACCCTAAGAGAATTAATGCAAAATACACTGAAATAAATTTTAATATAGGTGCTGCCAAAACAATTAATGGCTTACATATTAGAAAATATGTACTTAAAATTTGATGATTTTAAAAGAATAAGTAAGCATTTTGGTCATTGGTCTAACAGTGAGAATATTATCTTTCACACATTTTGGCCTCAGCAAAAGTTCACAAACAATGGTTTCAGTGCTTTGAAATGATTATCAATTGAGTGTATTGATGCCTGAATTTGCAAATCAAATGATTTCATTTATTCTTTTTTTCTCATCAGCAACAATATGAACTCTCTGGGAGCAAGAAAATAAAGCTCTAGGGTCAGGTAGAAAGTGGCACATTAGGATTTAACTGCATAGCCGCTACATCACTGGGAGTCAGGCAACCAAATTGCTTTCACTCTGCATTGAAAATATACCCCTGCGAGTTAATACATTTCTGTACCAGTAGAGTTTTTTCAGAGCTCCCATGTCTACGGAAAGCTATCATTTAATCTCAAGTTCCTTCAAGGAAGGTCTGCACTCCTGAGGCCTGGCCCCACATACATGCAGTTTCTATGATGACTGAGATCACCTGGTTCTTGGAAACTCTCCAGGGGTTGAAGAATAAATATGACCTTCATTGTTTTTCTCTTTCTTCTTTCTTTCTTTCTTTCTTTCTTTCTTTCTTTCTTTCTTTCTTTCTTTCTTTCTTTCTTTCTTTCTTTCTTTCTTCTTTCTTTCTGTTCTTTCTTTCTTTCTTTCTTTCTTCTTCTTTCTTCTTTCTTTCTTCTTTTTCTTTCTTCTTTCTTTCTTTCTTTCTTTCTTTCTTCTTTCTTTCTTCTTTCTTTCTTTCTTTCTTTCTTTCTTTCTTTCTTTCTTTCTTTCTTTCTTTCTTTCTTCTCTCTCTCTCTCTTTCTTTCTTCTTTCTTTCTTTCTTTCTTTCTTTCTTTCTTTCTTTCTTTCTTTCTTTCTTTCTTTCTTCTTTTCTTTTTTTTCTTCCTTTCTCCTTCTTTCTTTTATTTATTTATTTATTTATTATTTATTTATTTATTTATTTATTTAGCTGAATGCTGTGAAGGCTTTTCTTTTGATGTTTAAAGAATATTCTTTGCAGTCTGGAATGTTGAAAGATGACCAGGCTGTCTCACGTCTTGCCTTCCAACCTCACTGGAAAGAGAATTTGTATTTACTGTAAATGAAATAGTGGGAAAAGAAATAAGTGCTTCCTGCAGAAATCTGTGCCTGTAACCAAGATATCCAGAATACTGTGATGTGTATACAATGAAAGAGACTTGTCTAAAAAAGAATTCTTTTCTGTGCTGATCCCAAATTTCCTGAGTTGTATCCAAATATCTTTGGACAAAACAGACACATGTTTTTCTTTCTCTTTTTCTTTTTGCTAGTTAACATATTATCCTTTGAGTGAGTTTTTTATATGAGATTGGTATGTGTGTGGGTGTGGGTGTGTACGTGTGTGTATAGTTTTTAAAAACACTGTCCCCCATGGATTTAACGAGTTTTTAAAGACTGTTGACATTCTTTTCTTTTTTGTGACCAATCCTTGATTTCTTCAAAGGT
Organism: Canis lupus dingo; assembly: GCF_003254725.2. NCBI lineage: Eukaryota > Metazoa > Chordata > Mammalia > Carnivora > Canidae > Canis > Canis lupus. The sequence goes on along the minus strand of NC_064263.1, from coordinate 4,609,208 downwards.
ATGCTTTTGAAATTTTGAACTTAATTTCACTTTGTATGATTAAAAATTATTCTAATTTGGGCAGCTCGGGTGGCTCAGCAGTTTAGGGCCGCCTTCAGCCCAGGGCCTGGTCCTGGAGACCCAGGATCGAATCCCACGTCGGGCTCCCTGCATGGAGCCTGCTTCTCCCTCTGCCTGTGTCCCTGCTTCTCTCTCTCTCTCTCTCTCTCTGTCTTCCATGAATAAATAAGTAAAATCTTTTAAGAAAATAAAAAAATAAAATTGTTCTAATTTATCTGAGTAATTAGATAGTTATTTTAAAACAAGCACTTTTCTGTCTGGCTCTAGGTTTTTGGCTCTTTCTTCTGCAGTTCTGGTTTTGATGCTGGGTAGATCTGCTTCAATAAACAACTTAGTGGTCAGGTATGTTGAGCATAAACTGTGAGACCTGGAAAGAGGCTGGAGTCTGACCCTTAGCTTCATAGATGGGAAATCCCAGGTCTTGAGAGATTAAATAACTTCAGGAAGTTTCATAGTGAGTAAGGCAGAGAGGAGAGAACAGGATTCTGAGACAGTTAACGTAACATGATTAAATCTAATGAGAGAACAGAGTAACAATTTACTGTTATCATTACTAAGACACTATTTGTAGCCACACTTTTCCACTTCACCTTGACTTCAGTTTGGGACAGAGGGACATCAAGTTGGTTTGCTCAGTGCAAACATGGAAAATGTATGACAGCCTGTTATCCGCTACTATCATAGGTTAAGATTTTGTAGAATTTTAAGCCAAAAATCAAAGAGGCAGACTTTTCATGATTTCTCATAGGATGGACTGCTTTTTATCATATTACATTGTTTTCTTTGGTCAATTCTTTGATCCCACATTGTCCTGTAATAACCACATCCTATTGTGAATACAGTCATTTTTAAGAAAGACAAATTTATTTTGCTTTTCTCCTGGGTTTTTGTGTTCTTCTTGTGAGCCTTGGAATCTTATAATCTAACTAAGTTATTTGCTATTAAGAATAGATTTTAGAAATAATCCTAGGTTGCACAAAAGTATCACAATTATTATTACTCTTTGCTAAGTCCATATCTGAATCTTTATTCTGCATGGCTGGTAGAAAAGTTTATAGCCATTTGGGTTTTCCTTTCCTCCTACTTGTACAATTGTGCCAAGGTTTCCTGCTTTCCATCTAGATGTCTTTGGTTGTAGTTGACTGTTGAACAGAATGGATTTGAATTGTACAGGTCCATTTATACATTTATACATGGATTTTTTATAGTTTAGTACCATAAATGCATTTCCTTTTCCTCATGATTTTCATAATATTTTCATCTCATCTTTCTTAATATTTCCATTTTCATTTTAATATTTTCATGAGATGAAAATACCTTAAAAATACAGCATAAAACACATATAATATACAAAACGTGTTAATCAACTACTAATGTAATGGTAAGGCTTCCAGTCAATATTAAGTTTTGAGGAGTCAAAAGTTAGTTGGAGAGTTCTGATTGTGCAGATTTTTGATATTCCTAACCCCTGTATTGTTCAAGGGTCAACTGTAGTTAAATACCTTGTGCCAACCTGCCCCACTGTATCTAATCCTGTAGCTAGCTATTCCCTTAGTTTGGATGGGCCATAGTTTCTGTCTGTAAAGAAAGAAAATCCAAAATTGGAAGTAAGGCCAAAAAAAAAAATTTGATTAGATGACTCATTGTTATGCTGGGGCGTTTAATGAAAAGGGTTTCTGATCATCTAGAATAAAGTATATTTATTTGATTTAGTTACTATTGCATAAGACCTTTTACAACTTCATATGAATAGATTTTATTTTTAAAAATCCAATAAGATAGAACTGTTTTACTGTAAAGAGATACAAATTATTTCTGTTCCATAAAAAAGGTAATTGTAAAGATAGTTTTTCATTGTCCTATAATACAACATTAACTGGTTTTGTAATTTAGCAATTTTATTCTGGGATTCTCTATTTCTTTTTCATTGATTATGTGTGCAAGAGTTTCTTCTTTATCACTCTTTGAACCAGCTTTGTCATTCTGATGATAACCTAATGAGTTGACAGATATTCCCCATTTTTTGTGTGTGAGAATTACATTCTTAACATTTAAAAAATTATATTTTGACTTACCTTACATTGGTGGCATAAAATATTTTATGATATTGAGGTTTTTTCCCTTAAACCTGGCTCCAGTGTACATGACTCAGCTCTTCCTTCTGACTTCTATGCCTTTATGAGTGTGTTTTCAAAACCTGGTCCTAAATGGGTCCTAAATGTTGCTCTTGCATCACTGCCCACAGACTTTCCCTGTCTGTAGTAGTTACTTCTACTTTTTCTCTGTTCCCCTCAAAGCCTTTCCCTCTTCTCCCTTTACACACATACATACACACAGAATTTTATCTAGTCAAAAGACTCAGGACATTTTAAAATGTTCCCCTACAACTTAGGTTCTTAGTGCTTTTCTATTACACTGTATGTCTGAAGCAAAGACTTAAAGTATGAAATAGGGTTGTGGGAGATTGAGGGAAAAACAATTCTTATTTCAACAATTTTTTTTCACCACAGCACTGTAGTTTACAATAATCAATAAAGAAAGAGCCATATTTCAAAATCAATCCTTTGATTCCCTCTATAGTTAATGTTTTTCTGTGCTCTTATTTTTATTTTGCTTTTTTTTCAGAGTGATTTTGTGACAGCAGCTCAGGGCAGATTTCAGACCTTTCTTATACACTATTCTTTATGTTAAAGGCATTATACTATGGCTTGTTGCAAATTCAATTGACTGTGTTAATTTAGAAATGTGTTCACTTTTTTGAGAAGGCAGGTTTGGTGGTCATTATATATATCTATATGGTTTTTCCATCTTTCTTGAAGGGAATTATTTAACAATAGTAGTATGTCTTAGTGAGCATGTGTGATGAATTAAAAAATTTTAAGATCTTCGCCTTTAGTATCTGCAAAGTAATATTGGTATAGTGAGAGAGCATGCTGAAATATGAATCTTTATGCCTTTCTTTTCCACATTTCTTTCTAAAACACCCTTGCCTTCATCAGGCAGAGGCATATACTGTCTTGAGGAAAATTAGAGAAGTTGCAGGAATGATAAAGATTTTTTTTTTTACTTCTGAAATATCCATATCTCGAAGCATGTATCAAAGGTATATTGTGGGGATGCCTGGGTGGCCCAGCAGTTGGGCATCTGTCTTTGGCTCAGGACATGATCCCGTGGTCCCAGGATTAAGTCCCACATTGGGCTCTCTGCATGGAGCCTGCTTCTCCTCCTTCTTCCTATTTCTCTGCCTCTCTCTGTGTGTCTCTCATGAATAAGTAAACAAAATATTAAAAAAAAAAAAACAACCAAAGGTATATTTTGAATGCAAGGCTTTTGGTATGCAATCTACTGCCTCTATCCTAGTACTATCCACCTTATCCTGCTCTATTTTATATTTCATCTGCAGCACTTATCACTATATAATTTAGTTATTTGTTATGCTAATTGTAGATTTATGAGAGTAGATTTATAATTGTAAATTTATATATATTTTTTTCATTTAAATTTCCAAAATAGGGGATCCCTGGGTGGCGCATCGGTTTAGCGCCTGCCTTTGGCCCAGGGCGCGATCCTGGAGACCCGGGATCGAGTCGCATGTTGGGCTCCCGGTACATGGAGCCTGCTTCTCCCTCTGCCTGTGTCTCTGCCTCTCTCTCTCTCTCTCTGTGACTATCATAAATAAATAAAAAATTAAAATTCCAAAATATATAGAATAGTGTCAGGTATACAGATGACAATTAATATGTATTTGTTTAATGAATGAAAACGTTCTCAACTATCAAAAGTAAAGTCACTAAGATAAGTAGAGCACAGAGATGATGCTATAAATATAGGCAGAAAAAAGAATGTTGGAAGATTCAGATTATTTCACTCTTTGGGAATTTCTGTCCTAGGCTTAGACAGGAAGGCATATTTGGAAGATGGGAAGTTGGCTAGACTTAAGAAGAGGAGACACAGGACACACAGAAATGAGGAAATGAATTTTGAGAAACCATGCCACCATATGTTCCAGATTTAGAGAAGCATATGGAATTTTCTTGGCAACTGAAAACTATTCTTAGCCATTAGAATAAGCTCCTGAAGTTACCTGAATATCTTTTCTTTGCTCTTTGGTGAGACCTTTCCATTAACAGAAACTTGCAGGTTGCTCATGAACCATCCAGTAGAAAATATGTGTGTCCAGGCAATAAAACTTTGACGGGCTCCCTCTAAACTCCCTGTTTCCCTCTTACAGGCACTCTATACTCTTTTTTTTTTTTTTTTAATGAGAGATAAAGAATATGAGGAGGAGGGGCAGAGCGAGAGAGAGAATTTCAAGCAGACTACTTGCTGAGCATGGAGCCAATACAGGGTTCAGTCTCACAACCCGGAGACCATAACCTGAGCCAAAATCAAGAGTTGGATGTTTGTGTGATTGATCCACCCAGGAACCCCAGAAACCCTACTTTTTAGTGGCCCTGGATACTATAAGGCCTCTAAACCTGAATCAGGACTTTGGCATTCAGAGGGATGTTGATGATTTAGAAGAAAAAGTTGAGCTCTGATACAAGTTAAATCTATTGTTATATTTTATTTATTTATTTATTTATTTATTTATTTATTTATTTATTTATTTTTTTTATTGGTGTTCAATTTACTAACATACAGAATAACACCCAGTGCCCGTCACCCATTCACTCCCACCCCCCGCCCTCCTCCCCTTCTACCACCCCTAGTTCGTTTCCCAGAGTTAGCAGTCTTTACGTTCTGTCTCCCTTTCTGATATTTCCCACACATTTCTTCTCCCTTCCCTTATTTTCCCTTTCACTATTATTTATATTCCCCACATGAATGAGAACATATAATGTTTGTCCTTCTCCGACTGACTTACTTCACTCAGCATAATACCCTCCAGTTCCATCCACGTTGAAGCAAATGGTGGGTATTTGTCATTTCTAATAGCTGAGTAATATTCCATTGTATACATAAACCACAGCTTCTTTATCCATTCATCTTTCGTTGGACACCGAGGCTCCTTCCACAGTTTGGCTATCGTGGCCATTGCTGCTAGAAACATCGGGGTGCAGGTGTCCCGGCGTTTCATTGCATCTGTATCTTTGGGGTAAATCCCCAACAGTGCAATTGCTGGGTCGTAGGGCAGGTCTATTTTTAACTGTTTGAGGAACCTCCACACAGTTTTCCAGAGTGGCTGCACCAGTTCACATTCCCACCAACAGTGTAAGAGGGTTCCCTTTTCTCCGCATCCTCTCCAACATTTGTTGTTTCCTGCCTTGTTAATTTTCCCCATTCTCACTATATTTCTGATGACCATTTTCTCATCTCGCAATGTATTAGAAGCTTTCAATAAGAAAATATAGGCCCTTGCTTTTACATTAAATATTATGTATCAATACTATGGATGGTGTGACATAAGAAAACATTAGATACTTGCCTGAATTAAAATAAATGAGGAAATCTTTGAGATGACCATAACCTCTGCTACATCTGACTATACCCAAACCAGAGCCAACCAGCTGAACAGCACATTAATTTTTGAACCAAAACAATGACAGATAGCTTTTGGTTTTAGCCACTATGTTTTGGAATAATGCGTTATGTAGCCATAATAACTAGAAGATGGCAGGGGGTAGCCAAGGGTTTTATTCATTCATTTATTCAAAATATGTTACAGCAACAATGTGTCTGGTACTGTACTATTCTTTGTTAATACTAGTATTGATAGGATACAATTCTTGCTCTCAGAAACTATACTCTTAAGAAAATTGTAGTCTAGTCAGTAACATATATCTATTTATAATGAATGAATGCAATCATGGGAATGGAAACACAGATTGTTATGAATCAGCATTTAAGCCTCTTTTGGGTTAAATAAATTGATTCTTTAAACTCTTGTTTTTGGACATATTTTCCTCTGGTAAGACATTGAAAAAAGGAAGAGGTAAATTATTCGTTTTTTCCTACTATCAGTTATATAATTTAACATATATTTGCAATAACATTATATTATATAGATTCAATACACATTAAACATATTTGTTTAATATACATTAACCACAAAGGCAAATATTTTTTAAATGGAAATGAAAAATTAAAAAATAACAATTGATATTATCATATAAATAATCAGTCATTGGTCTTTTTAAATTTTTTTTTAGTCATTGGTCTTAATTTACTTTCATGTTACTAGTAGATGCTATTACAAAAGATTCTCCAGAAGTTATTTAGTATCTAATATAACTGCAGTTGGTCTGTATAAAAGTATAACTGATTTTATCCCCAAAATCTTTATTTTTATAATTTTATTTATTTATTTATGATAGTCACACACACACAGAGAGAGAGAGAGAGAGAGGCAGAGACATAGGCAGAGGGAGAAGCAGGCTCCATGCACCGGGAACCCGACGTGGGATTCGATCCCGGGTCTCCAGGATCGCGCCCTGGGCCAAAGACAAGCGCTAAACCGCTGCGCCACCCAGGGATCCCCCAAAAATCTTTTAAAATTAAGGTAAAATTATTATTACTCACAGTCATTAATTTCTAATTTTATGAAATTGGAGGAGAGATACATGCTAATATATAGCGTGTGGCATTACAAATACATTGTATCAGTTAGAGTCCAACTGAGGAAGCAGAACTTATGAGTTATGTGTTTGCTAAGAGATTTATTATACAATTTCAGGAAGTAAAAATTCTACCAGAGACACTAGAAGATCAGAGAGAAGTTACTAACGCACCTCCAAAAGCACTGAAACAGTGAACAGGTAAAGAATGTTCAGGATACCTGATAAGCAGGCTGTTGCCTGCGGACGATGATGGGCACTGCGCTGCGAATTGCTGCACCTCCGCACAGTTAACACCTGTGTGAGGGCACAGACCAGCGTCTGCTGGTGGGGTAAAGTTATTGTCGGTCAACTTGGCCAGTAGTTGGGAAGGAGAAGCTAGAAACAAGTTGGACAAAAGGGAGGATAAGCTGGCTCCTAGCCAGACATCTTTGTGTCTGTCCATTACAATATGAGACCCTGAAGTCCTTGGGAGAGTGATGGCTCTTGCTACATTTCTGCCTCTTGAATCTGATGTATCTTTCTCAATTGTCCAATTATAGCCTGTTTCCAAATGAGAAGGAAATTCTGGAACACATAGTTCTAGCTTTATGAAGTCAATAAGAGAATGATCTGGTACAACCATATCTGCATATTTATTTTATTCTGAGGACCTTATCTACAGCTACAAAACATTTCAATAGTTATACTTTTTAATCTAAAGGATATTTGTGTGTGTATAACTTTCAAGTGTGTAGTTATTTCTAATAATGTATTTTACTTTTTCCTGTTCATCATTTATGTTCTCACTGAAACATAATTCAGCATTTTAAAGGGGGGGGTCCTTTTAATAAATGATGTTTCTTCTTGATCAGTGCTATAGATGGAGTATTATATCCCCCCTAAATTCATGTTAAAATTCTAACCCTGAAAGTGATGGTATTAAAAGGTGGGGTTTTCAAGCTGTCATGAATAGGATTTGTGCTTTTATAAAAATGGCCTTTCCACAATATGATGACACAGTGAGAAGAATGATTATCTATGAACTGGAAAGTGGGCCCTTTACCAGATGATGAGTCTCCTGATACCTTGATCTTGGACTTTCTAGCTTCCAGAATTGTGATAAATGAATTTCCAGTTTATGGTATTTTATTATAGCAGCCCAAATTGACTAAAACAGAGTGGTATAACTGAGAATATTAGGCTGTTTAATGATAACTGGCTAAGCCACACACACAGGCCTTGCTACCATTTCATGCCTAGTCTTTTGACTAGCTGGCTAGCTGGAGAGTCTCAGATTCTCTCTCTCCAGAACCAAAACAAGAAAGAAGGAAATAATTTTTTTAGGTGTTCTGATGATGCTCTAGAAAGATTTCTGTAAAAATTGTGAGTTAGAGACTCAATTCTCTTAATTTAATTCATTTCAATTAAGTTCAATGTATTTCAACATTACAGACATTCTTGAAGCATTTATTCTGTACCAGGCACTGTCCCAGGTACTGTGGATAGAGATTATTATACTAATTAATAGGGCCATGAGGATGAAGTAGCTCTAATGTCATGATGACCTACATAAGCAAGCCCAAATCTAACCTGTGAATGCTTCAAGGTTATGACATTGAAACCTAGAGACAATCAGTCACAAATAGCCAAATAGGCTTTAAGCTCTGGCCAATTAATAATTTCCTTTCTTTGCCTCTGCCTTTATATATATATATATATATATATATATATATATATATATATATGTTTCTTCCTGGGGGGTGCTCCTAACCACCACTGCATAGTTTGATTAGATTTTTACTCAAACTCTTAAAATTGTAACCATACCTGTTTATCTTTTAACAGTATAGTGATGGTTTCTACCTTCATGTAGCTTTTAGTTTAACAGAAAAGATAGCAACTGATTATGTGTAGTGAGGTGTAATAAACATTCTTCCAGAAAATGCTTTAAAAGATTCCTATTTTACCTAGTTATTCTTGCTAATTGGGTAAAAGTTCAATTTTTAGAAGTTTCTAGTTTTTGTTGGATTACATATATATATGTATATTTTAAGACTATATATATATTTTTTTGAAACTTTAAGGCATCTTTATTTAAATAACACTGATATCTGATACAAAAAACTTCTATCATCTCATATGATACTTTAAAGACTGATTTTATTTTTAGTCAATCCCCATACTTGGCATTCACCACTTAACTGTTTATAAATTGAGAAACAAATGTATGTGAAAAATAATTATCTTTGTCAAGTTATTAAACCCAAGCCTCTAAAATCATAAAATTCAAGTGTGTCTCAGTGGCCCAGCAGCTAATGACAAAAATTAGTTGCATCTTCTTGTTTCAGAATGCAAAAGTACAAAAAGAGTATGATTAAATTTTAACACTAATTAGGAAAAACTTTTAAGCCTCTTTAAAAAACTAGAATAATTAATACATTAAAAATTATATATGACTATATAATATATAGTTATATAAAAACTATATATATATATATAGTTTTTAAGACAGAGAAAAAAGAAAGAGAGGGAGGCAGAGGGAGAGGGAGAAGGAATCCGAAGCAAGTTCTATGCCCAGTGCAGAGCCCAATACAGGGCTCAATCTCATGACCCCCAGATCATGACCTGAGCCAAAATGAAGAGTTGGCCATTCAATGAACTGAGCCACCCAGGTACCACTGGAGTGTATATATTGTTAATGTTTTAGTATAATTAGCTAAAAGTGTCACATGATCGTTTTTTAAAAAACGATTTCCTATCTATTTATTTGTGTGTGTGAGAGAGAGAGAGAGCAGGGGGAGGAGCAGAGGGAGAGGTACAAGCAGACTCTACACGGAGCATGGAGCCTGACTCGGGGCTCAAACTTAGGACCCTGAGATCATGACCTGAGCTGCAACCAAGAGTCACATGCTTAACCAACGGAGTCACCCAAGCAAACCACCCAATCTTTTATAATAACCAGTGGTGGCAACCATAGGGATGGTTAGAGGTACATATAGGAATTAGCCTATTAGAATCTCCACAGAAGTCTTATCTGTATTTGTATCTCCTCTCCCTGAAAGCTTTTCTTAACATTCCTGTGTTCAAGATAAATGAAAACATTTTATCAGAAATGTTTCAATATAGTAGTATTTTTCTCATATTCCAGGAAAACGTTAAGAATACAATTGAATATTTTGGATAATTACTCCTCAATAACAGCAATTTTATTAATTATGCCTAAATCAAATATATATTTAATATATATTAAAAATTATTTAATGTATCTGTGAATGTATTTATCCTAAATTTTCCATTCCAGAGGGATCATATGATGCTTCTTCATGATGAAAAAACTGGAAATTTCTGTCAGTTTTAGGCCCAAAACAACTTGTCCATTTATTATTGTGTAGAACATGAGTTTTCAATAAAATATTTGTATTTCATTCAATTCAAAATTGTTTTCTGAGAATATTCCGTTATTTCTCTAAGTAATAATGAAACTCATCTTCACTGTAATGCCACACTATGGTGATATTCTAAATGGTGAAAATACAAGTCATATTTGTACATATTTATGGGTATTTTTGTTACTTATTCAACTGTCATCTTAAATATCAGCTTTATAATGTATGTGGCTGGTATCTTCTTTCAATTAGCCACACAACATCACATATGGTCTACTCAAACCTGAGACAGAATTGGTTACATGAATGGTAGAGAAGTTAAGAAGCCAAATAGGAGACCAAGGCAATCCAGAGATTATAACCAGCTACTTCTATTTTCAGAATAGAAAATAAAAGTCCAGGAAAAGAAAGGATCTGAGGTTATCAGACCCAGAAGTCAGAGCTCTCAAGTAGGTAGCATCTACCTATCTGGAGCTGGAATGATGGAGAAAATTGCCAAATAGAGCTGAGGCCATAGAAGGGACAGGACCAAATTTCTATTTATTTTATTTTACTTATTCTATTTATTTTTATTTTAAGTATTTTAATTCTAGTGTAATTAACATCCAGTATTTTATGAATTTCAGGGGTACAATACAGTGATTCAACAATTGGATATTACTCAGTGCTCATCAAGATAAGTGTACTCTTAATCTCCTTCACTTATATCACCCATTCCACCCCCCATGTCCCTTCTGGTAACCATCAATTTGTTCTGTATAATTAAGAGTCTGGTTTTTGGTGTGTTTCTTCTTTTTCCTTTGTTCATCTGTTTTGTTTCTTAAATTCCACATATGAGTAAAATCATATGGTATTTGTCTTTCTTTGCCTGACTTATTTGGCTTAGCATTATAATCTCTAGACCCATCTCTGTTGTTGTAAATGGCAAGATTTCTTTTTTTTTTATGGCTAGGTAATATTCAATTGCATACATATACCACTTCTTTATCCATTCATCTATTGATGAATACTTGGAGTGCTTCCATAATTTGGCTATTGTCAACAATGCGGCCATAAACATAGAAGTGCTTATATCCTTTTGAATTAGGGTCTTTGTATTCTTTGGGTAAATACCCAGTAGTGTGATTACTAAATCATATAGCAATTATACTTTTAATTTTTTGAGGAACCTCCACACTGTCTTCCACAATGGCTGCACCAGTTTGCATTCCACCAAAGTACACCAAGGTTCCTTTTTCTCTATAGCCTTGCCAACAATTGTTTCTTCTGTTTTTGACTTTAGCTATTCTGACAGGTATGAGGTTATATCTTCCTGTGGTTTTGATTTGCATTTCCCTGATAAGTTGAGCATTTTACATGTGTCTGTTGGCATCCTGTACATCTTCATTGAAGAAATGTCTGTTCGTATCTTCCACTCACTTTTTAAACTGGATTATTTGCGGTTTTTGGTGTTAAGTTCTTTACATATTTTGGATACTAACCCTTTATTGGATGGATGTCATTTGCAAATATCCTCTTATTGATGTGATGTATCATGTTGATTGATTTGTGAATATTGAGCCATCCTTGCATCCTGGGAATAAATCCTACTTCATTTTGGTAAATGATTTTTTTTTCATGTATTGGACTTGGTTTGCTAATATTTTGTTGATGATTTTTGCATCTATGTTCATCAGAGATATTGGCCTATAGTTCTCTTTTTTTGTGGCATCTTTATCTGGTTTTGGTATCAAGGTAATGCTGGGACAGGGCTAAAATTCTAAATGTAGCTCTAGAAAGAGATGATAAAAGGGAAGACATGGTCATAGTGATGGTAGAAATGCCCTGGTCTCTCTCCTTATCCTTGTTACTTAATGTCTTACCAGTATTTCCCATTGACTAAATCTATCTGGAAGTCAGATATCGCAGAAGTTTGGGAAAAACAGCCTATAGGATCAACCTGTCCTCTCTTCCCACCCTAGCAAAAGGCAAGGAGAGCAAGGCAAAGGATCTGTGGGCAAATATCCAAATCTTGTCAGACACCCGATTAAAGCAATCAATATTTGAGACTGTATGTACTAGTTCCCAGGCATGGATACCTAAATTAGAATTAGGGGCTTTACTATAGCTTCTCAGATTTCAGTTTAGACCAATGAAATCCTTGTTTCTACTAAGCACTCCTGGGTTTTGGGAGCCACTAGAACTAAGGTCATACAAAGGCCTTTAATTCTTCTAAATACATATTGTCTCAGATTTATAAGAAAGTTAAATGGTAATAATTTGCCTGTAATTCTCCAAAGTAAAACATCACATGATTATATTTTAGTATATGGTGCTACTTTCTGTCTTCTTGAACACTTCTTTTTTATTGTTTCTTCTTCTTAGTTGTCAAGAACAATTACATTTTTCTTTCATTTCTTGCTTTGGCTGTGAAGATGATCAGTATGAACTCTTAGTAGGTTTTTTCATGTAACTATTTTCTGTTTCCTGTCTCCCTCTACTCTTGCCTTTTTGTTTTTTTACTCAGGTGGTGAACACACATTTGTATGTTCTTTTCTTTGTGGGAGAGTCTTCTTCCCACTGCAAATGTTTTATTTGAACCATTCAACTATAGTGTTCTATTCTCATTTGTCACAGGGTGGGTATGTGGCTCAGGTTGAGCTGATTAGTCTTTCACACTTGAGGAGAAGGCTTTATAGAATTATAGCAAACTCAATCAATCAACCCAATTTACAACAGTGTTGTTGTATCTTACAAAATACATAACAGGGGGAGTGGCAACAAAAGAAATTTCAAAAGCCAGCAACATGGCAATCTAAGAATTTTTTTAAAAAAAGATTTACTTATTTATTTGAGAGAGAGAGAAAGAGCACAAGCTGGAGGAACAGAGATGGAGGGGGAGAGAATCTCAAGCAGACTCTTTCCTAAGCATGGAGGCCATTGTGGGGCTCAATCCCAGTACCCTGAGATCATGACCTGAGCTGAAATCAAGATTCAGAATCTCAATCAACTGTACCATCCAGGCACCCCATCAGTCTAAGAGTTTCTTTAGCCTAATTCAAATCTTGAATTTTTTAAAAAGAGATTTTATTCATGAGAGACACACAGAGAGACGCAGAGACACAGGCATAGGGAGAAACAGGCTTCCCATAAGGAACCCAATGTGGGACTTGATCCAAGGACCCTAGGGTCATGACCTGAATCAAAGGCAGATGCTTAACCACCGAGCCACCCAGGTACCCCAAATCTTGGATTTCTGAGAAGGAAGTTTGATGGTTCCAACTTAGAAGAGGTACATACTTCAATATCAATCAACTATGTACTTATCTATCATGTGTGTCCTATTTATTTGATGGTTCTCAATGCAGATACAGTCAAATCTAAACTTACTTAATTGTGAAAATTGCATATATGGTTCTAGGTGCTAGGTCCCTAAATTTACTGGGAGCAGAAATTTTAATTTTCTCCCCTTTTTTGATTAAATCTTCATCCATTCCAATAATAGCTACAATTATTCCAGTCATTAAAGTTTCTGTTTCTCTTGAGTGAATGGTAAGATGTTTGATATAATCACTAATCTCTTTCCAATTTCAACATCTTTTTATTTTAATTTTTTTTGAGAATAGGTGACACACAATTTTACATTAGTTTCAGATGTTGTGCTGAATCACAACATAGTGATTCAGCTTCTCTATGTTATGCTATACTCACCAGAGGGTAGATACCATCTATCACCATACAATGCTATTATAATATCATTGACTATATATGTATGCTGTAGCTTTTATTCCTGTGACTTATTCATTTCATAACTGGAAATCTGTGTCTCCCACTCCCCTTTACCCATCTCCCACCAGCCCCTCCCCTCTGGCAACCATCAGTTTGTTTTCTATGTTTATAGGTCTGATTCTGCTTTTTGATTATTATTATTTTTTTAGATTTCATGTATGAATGAAGTCATAGTATTTGTATTTCCCAGTCTGACTTATTTTTCTTAGCACAGTATCTCTTAGGTCCATCCATGCTGTTACAAATGGCATGATCTCACCTGTTTGTGTAATATTCTATTGTACACATATATTTTCCATTCCATTGTATATATATCTTCTTTATCCATTCATCTATCAATAGACACTTAGGTTGCTTATGTCTATTGTAAATAATGCTATTGTAAATAATGCTGCAATAAACTTACAGGTACATATATTTTTTTGAATTAGTGTTTTTGTTGTTTTGGGTAACTACTCAGTAGTGGAATTATTGGATCAGTGGTATGTCTATATTTAATTTTTTGAGGAAACTTCATACTGTTATCCACAGTGGTTGTACCAATCTACATTCTTACCAACAATGTACAAATGTTCCTTTATATCTACATCTTAACCAACACTTGTTGTTTCTTGTCCATAGTACTCAAAGCAATCTATAGATTCAGTGTAAACTCTATCAAAATACCAATAAGACTCTTTATTGAACTAGAACAAATAATGCTAAAATTTGTTATGGAACCACAAAGGATTCTGAATAGCAAAAGCAATCTTGAAAATGAAGAACAAAGTTGGAGGTATCACAATTCCAGAATTCAAGATATAATACAAACCTGTAGCAATCAAAACAGCATGGTACTGGCACAAAAATAGAAATATAGATCAATAGAACAAATAAAACCTAGAAATAAATGCACAATTATATGGTCAATTAACCCATGACAAAGGCAGCAAGCATATACAATGGGAAAATATAGTCTCTTCAATGAACGGTGCTGGGAAAACTGAATTACTTTTAACAACATACACAATAATAAACTCAAAATGGATTAAGACCTAAACATGAGACCTGAAACTATAAAAATACTGAAAGAGAACACAGGCACTAATTTTTCAGACATTGGCCATAGCAATATTTTTCTTGATAGGTCTTCTGAGGCAAGGGAAACCAAAATAAAAATGAACTATTGGGACTACATCAAAATAAAAAGCCTTTGCACCATGAAGGAAACCATTAACAAAACAAAAAGGGAACTTATTGAATGGGAGAATGTATTTGCAAATGATATACCTGATAAGGGGTTAATATCCAAATGACATAAAAACTTAGACAACTCAACACTAAAAGACAAAAACAAAAAATCCAAATGACATAAAAACTTAGACAACTCAACACTAAAAGACAAAAACAAAAAATGCAATTTAAGAAAAATGGGCAGAAGACTTGAAAAGACATTTTTCCGAAGAAGACATACAGATGGCCAACAACACATGAAAAGATGCTCAGTATCACTCATCATGAGGGAAACGTAAATCAAAACCACAGCAAGATATGAATTCAACACCTGTCAGAATGGGGAAAAAAACCCTTTCTTCTTTCTGCAATTCCTTCTCCATTTCTGCATTTTGAGTCTGTATATTTATGGGTGTCACTCTCATCCTGGCTTGTAGGTAGGACAGCAAGGAGAAAAGGAGTGCGTGCTCATGTGATGAGCAGTGGGTAGAGGAAGAAACTATCCTCCTACTCAATTTGATTCGGGATAATGTGTATGGTCTTGGCTTAGGCATTTGTGCATGTTTCTTTTTGGCAGCTTCTCCATGGACATCTCCCTAATAGAAAGATAGAGGAGAGGTGTGTCTCTATTTGGACTCTGCCAGCAACATACCCTAAAACCTCTTCTCTGAGTTGTTCTTTCTCAGCTTGGCTCAGTAGGCACCTGGGAGGTATGATGATTCTATACTACCTCCTACAGAATACTATATTGTCAGCCTTCAGAAAACACTAGCAGGGAAGCAAAGATCCCAATTTCTATATTCAAGTTCACTCCATCCAGCAGGAGACATGTATGGGAATACATCTCCAGGAAGATGGGAAAAAGGCAAGGAAGAACTAGGAGTTACACTCTTAGCTTTCTATATGCTTTCTTTTCAAAGCCTTTTCTATTCTCCTCCTTTTTATATCTCACAACATTAAAATAGAAATCTATTTTAGCCTCTGTGGAACCCAGAAATATACTAGGTGTCTCCTAAGAATAAGGGATCGAATTCTATCACTCTGTTCTGGACCTTGTGCTATCCCTGCTCCACACAGTGCACAAACAGTGCAGTCTTTGAAATGCAGGTCATGTGTTTGTGGGAATGGAGTGGGAGGACAGGCTGAGCAAGAAATGATTTTATCTGTGCTTTACACTTTTTTGTTATGAACAATTTATAAATTGCCTCAATTCTTTTGCAAATAGGAAAGATATTGGCAAATATAAACAAGAACAAGCATTGATCTGTAACAGATCCTAGCTCTGTGAAACTTTGCATCTATTTACCTTTTCTTAGGTATATTGTAACTTGAGTTAATTTTTTAAATATCTGAATGAAAGTAAAAATTACTTAGCAATAGTTTTATCTTTCTTTTTTATTTATAGTTAGTACGTGTACATAAATACGTTTGGCTTTATTATGAATTCCATGTTTTTGTGAACTTATATGGAGACATAAGCACTATTTATAATTTTACTTTATGAAAAAGTGTATTTTTTTCTCTGTCTATTTATTTTGGACATCAGCAATATAAGAGAAGAAGACCAACTCATAATAGTTCATCCTAGATTATATTATTTTTCTTTTTTCCTAGAAAGATCTCTTCACACCTTTTTCTCTCTAAATGCATCTTTCATTTTCATGGCATTTTCCAATCTCACAAGGCCATTTTAATTTTACTCCCATACTAGATATTTTCTTAAAAATATTATTCTAGTCATTTATTCACCGCGTACCCTGTTTATACTTTAAAGCTGGATCTATTTTTATAATGTGAGTCTATTCTCTAGGGCATTAAAAGTTTAGAGTTAAAATCTGGCATGTTAATCTCAATGTAATTTTTCTTTTATTTGTCCATTAACAATAACAACCCTAATAAAAATGGTAAGTAGAAAAAAGCAGCCTTTGTGAGTTCTGATGTGGAGGGTATTTGTGAAATCTATCCAATTGTATAAAACTCCTTGGCTTATAACTGCTATTATAAATCACAAGGTCATATGGCTAATCTTCTGAGCACTTCAATAAAAACGATCTGACTGTGCAGCCTCCCATGGCTTTCAATTTCGGTCAGATCTGAGTCCTACCTATAGACTCAGGGTCAATAAACAGGTTAGAGATAAACAGAAGAGGAATTTTTGATTAAAAATAATATGAAATGCTGAGGAAAGGTTAGCTAATTCAGGAAGAAATAAAGGTCTGAGCATTGTGGATGATTTAGAGGTAGAACATCTATAGATTGGAGAGCTGAGGCTGGGCCACGATATCCACTTGAAATCCTGCATTGAATAGTTGTTGATTGATCTTTGTAACTCAGTCTCCACTTGTAATGAGCACATCAATACGATATATATTGACTTCCTAATGCATTGGTTTTATTAAAGAGGGAGTAGTTTTACAAGTGGAGAGCTTCTGTAACAATTGCTACATTTCGATTCTGAGCATTACTTATGAAAGTCGTTTAGAAGTGCTTTCTCAAAACCATTATGTTTTCATTTAATTCTTTATGTGCTATAAATTCTTAAAATGTGTATATTGAAGACATACTACAGTGAGAGGGCCCTTGGATAGAAATTAAGAACCCAGTGTCTTAGTTTTATTTCTGCTATTAATTAAGCTCTGTGAGTTTAGGCAAAACACTTATTCTCTGTGAACCTAAGTTCCTCATATTTAAAAGAAATGCTAAGAGAGTAGATCAAGCAAACAGACCAAGCACATCCATTTTCTCCTTTCTTGATCAAATCGTATTGAAATGACAAAGAAAATACCTGTGTCTTTACAAATTTTTATCTAGGATGAATATATTTTTCTCTCCTCATCTATCCTTCTAGAATAAACCTACCATAAGTCATATGTTCTATTGACTGAGCCAGCCAGGCACCATGCATCAGAACATTTTTAAAGAAGTTTTAGAAGATCCTAGCCAGAATGTTTGGATTGATTAAGTAAACAGTGCACAGATTACAGATTTAGGCAGGAGACATTCTTCTTGGTGAACTTTTAAAAATTATTTCACCTTGAAGACATATGCTATTTATTAGAATACACCTAAGAGGAAAAAAAAATAAGTTGAAAAGAATAATGGAAATGATACACTAGATAAATACTAAGAAATAATAGGATATGAGAAGTACTATTAACATTAGAGAAAAATAGAATATTAAGACTAAAACACTAGATGGAACAAAGGAGATATTATATAGTAAGTAATAAGTTTCAATCTCCAATAGGTAGGGGTCCGTGTCTAGAGTTTCCATATTGTCAACCAGGGTGGGAAAGAAGGGTACAGGTTCAACATCCATAGACTCTCATAATTCTTATCAAGTTTTAGTAGATTTTCTTGAATAATTTTTATTTCATTTGATATATGTCTGTTGTACCATTTCCACAGATTTCAAATAGGTCTTAAAATAATTTTCTTTTTTTTTAAAGATTTGACAATGACTTGTCAAATGCTCCCATCTACCCCTCAAATGTTTGGAGCCTGTAGACATCAGATAATACACTACATTTGTCACTTGAGTCATGTGTAATTTTTCAGTTCTATTTGTGAAAAACTGAAAATTGGGACTAAAAATTTACATGTAGAATTTTGACCTGGAGCCACAGTCTTCAACTCTACCCTTTGATCGTTCTGGGTCAGACTGAGAAACATAGATTACCCTATTATGGGCCCAAGTGGGATGGACTTTAAGAAGATATGACAATAATTGGTTAATTATTCTAAGGCATCAGTGGACTAAGGACATGATCAAAACACTTGAAGCAGGATAATCAGGCTTACTTGGAGGAGTACACAAAGCCATGGACACCAACTATTTCCAAGTCAGGAAGAGATGTCTCATAGCCTGCCAGGGTTTATTTCAGAGAGTCAGGAGGCTTCTTTGAAGCCTCATAATTGACTGTTCATTTTACCAGTTTTATTGATGCAGATGAAAAATGAGGTGTTGTAAATCACAGACCTACATTATCTAGGGTTAACTGGGACACAGATTGAGGCTTGCCAGTTGTGTTTTCAAAATTCAGGTAGCATCATTCATGGTTACAGTAAGGGTCTGGGACAGATCATGGAAAACATTCTCTAACTGAATGATGCTAACAATGGGGATAACTAATGAAGCACACCCATGAGCAGAGAGTTGGTAATGCCACATGTCAATTCCCTTAAATAATGGATCTGATGGTTTTAGAGCTCCCATCTGAGTCAGAATAGTGATATGTTCCACTGAAGGGGCTATTCTGAATACTTGGATATCTCTTATTAATGTCTCAAAAGTATGTATTATATTGGTAGGGGGAAGGGAAGGGAAGTGAAGGCCTGTTTTTTGCAAACAAAATAATATCTCCAGAGGGTGTACAAAGTTTTGAGAGGGTAGAGTCATTACTACTTGGGGGATCAACCAGCTAAAAGTCCCTCCTGGTGGGCAAAAATTTGATTGGAATTGAAGAGTTTGTGTAGGATAGAAGTGAGTGTAGAAGATTGGAGGAGACTGCCATTATCCAGAGCTGAAGAGCCTTGACAGTCTATCCTAGCTCCTTTTCTCATATGTTTCAGTTGCTTCTACCTCTGAGAGGAGCAAGTTGACTATAAGGAGGCATTTTTCTTCTGCAGTCTCAGATTCCAGTTGTGGCAAAGCCTCAGTACAAATTAATAAGGTTGAAGTATCTTAAGTATCAGAAAGATCTGTGGTTAGAGAAATGTCTGTGTATAGTATATTCAGTGGCACATCAATCAAATGTTTACTTGTGGGCTTAGGCAGTGGATGACATATCCAACAGTTTGTCACATTAGTTTGTCACATTCAGGGAGTGACAACTGCCTGGGGGCAGATGTAGCCACAATTTCACCTAGGTAGGAGTCACACAGTTTATTCTGTAGGACAGAAGAAAGGCTATATCCCTTTACTTTGTCTCTCCTGTACCCAGGCTCTACAGTTTGAAGAATCTAAAAAATTCAAGGAGACCTTGCTCCATTGACCACAGTGCGGGCAATCTTTCCTGTAGCATGGACAAGAATGGCACTCAATCTTTCCTCTGGGTGATGCACCCAAAATTCCTGGGTTGGATCCTCCTGTGGTTCAATAAATGTTTCTATTCTTTATACTCATATTGACCCCATATGGTATATGAGAGAAAGCATGAGGCCCACCTTATGGAAAACATTTAACTAGAGATTTCAAATCGATGGTCATTATTTTTGAAGTCTTTGGTAAAAATCCATCCTCTGCACCTGGGTGGTAAATGGAGGGTGTTACAGTCTCCCACCCCTCATTGTTTAATAGCCATTTAAATCTCCCATCGATTCAATGTTCAGGAAGGGATCGAAAGGCTTGGAAGACCTTACAGGGTACCTTACAGGGACCACACTGTTAATAATTGTAAAATAAGTACTGTCTAATTACAGGAAGAGGTCAGACAGCCTGGTAAAATATATGATACAAATGACAACGACCCTTCCAGGGAATTCCTGCATTGAGATTGCACAATGATTGTCTAAGATTTGTAGTCCAGGCTGGAATTATCTTTGTCCTGCCTATCAGCTATTTAAGTGCATTTAATTGTCCATTAAAATGCTCAATCACCCTTGTGGCTTGGGAGTGATGCAGAACAAGAAGAATCCATTGTATGCCCTGTGATTGGGCCCATTGATGTGTAACTTGGGCCATAATTTTGGGGTATTATTAAACACATTATTCAGGAAACCTGAAAAAGAGGCAAATATGGTTTTAATGACCTGGATGATGTGGCCCAAGTCATGGAAAGCATATGATCTAGTGAAAACCTCTGGGTGGCATGAGAGGCCCAATGTAATCTATTTGTCAAGAACTTCTGGCCCATTGGTTTGAAAGGTTTGTCTCTGGTTAGTATTCTTAGCTGTGGCCATGGTCTGGCAGGTAGGACAGATTTTTTCATTCTGTTTTGTCATCTTCAAGCAATAGCAGACATTCATATGTGTAGGTCAGTCTAGGATGGTGTCTGAATTTCCATAGTGTCCTCTCATCGATCCAGGAGGCACCGGTCACATGTCTCCTTGCTTTAAGAGGACAATTTAGTCCCTGCATTTAGCTACAAATGTGATCTGCTCATTGGTTATGTTTCCCTTTGTCAGTGGAAGAGCCTTCCTGGTAAGCCTTCTGGTACCAGCCTTCCTGGTAACCTATCTACACAGGTTACAAAAAGCTTATTAGGAACAGGGCTAGTTCTTATACAAATGTCTCATTCTCACAAAGGCATGTTTATAAGACATTCTGAGGCTTTCCAGAAGCCTGACCAAGCAGTTAGGCTATTTGTTACAGCCCCATGAGTTAGTGAAAATATAGCACAACTCATTTATTGGGATGGCCAGGATAACCTCCATCGCCGTCTCTCTCAGGTTATACCCTATTCCATCCTGGTAGAAGTTAGCCAGTAAGAGTCATTAGTAAGCCAGAGCCATGTGTGGTCTAGGAGGTTTCTATATCTGAGTTTCTTCTTGGCTCATGAAAGCAGCAATATACTTGAGGGCAGAGTGATACTTGAGCAGTATACCGTGGAGACAGAGGAATACTCCTGAGAGGAATATTCCTGAGACCTTTTAATGGTGTTGTGAGAACCCATCCTGACCAGATTTCACATACTTTTATATGTACCATTTCCATTTCATTAGAGAGAATTACTGAGCTACATTCACCCAGTGTTTTGAGGAATATGTTCAGATACATGATATAATTTCTGGTTGCATCACTATTTCATGGCTATAAAACATGCACACAGTATCCACCAAAGTAGTCACAGGCCAATAATGGTTTCTCAAAAAATTGTCCCTTTACGCAGACTTTGGGAGTAAACAGGTCTGAAAGCTCATTAGACATTCTGTCTAATGTGGTAAGAGTTCTTCTGTCATAGGCTTCAGTTGGAAAACTGAGGGATTCCTGAAACCTGTAGTTCAAATAGAAAATGTGAATTCGTGGGGTCTGGGCAGTAGGAACAGCTTGGGTGGCCTGTTGGAGGACCTCCAGTGTATTCAATTGTTTAGGGACTTCTCCTTTTTTATTTACAAGGGCAGAGAAGGCCAAATGCCTGGTAATTGTCTCCTCCAAAATTAAGCACTGTTCATCTTTCCAGATTATTCAGAATTTCACTTGAGTAACTTGCCTGTATTAATGGCCCAGTTATATTGTTACATGTGGGTCAAGATCCTGATAGTCAGAGTGAGGAGAGGTGCTGAAAAGGGTATTTGTAATACCAGTTGCTGCATACCAAGATTCCTCAATTTGTGCAATATCCTTTGTGACAGTAACCATAATAAGGCTACATGGGTCAAGGGTGAGGCTATGACATTGAGTCAGCAATAATGAAAGGTACCTAAACCTGTGCACAGATCAGAGGGTCTATTGAGTGGAGACATATTCTCATGGAGATCTTTGGTTTCTTTAAGTTCGGCAATGAGAATGGTTAGTTTTGAGAAGACAATGACAGTAGGTACCAGTAGTGAGGTAAGTTCACCCGCTTGGTGTGAGGAAAAAAAAAAAAAAGTAGCTCCATTGAAAGACTTACAGAAAATTGTAAATGGCTTGGCTAGTTAATCAGTGGCATGTAGGATTTTCTAATTAGCGTCAAGAATTCTGGTGAAGAGGATTAACCTGTTGGAGAGGGAATTAAGTATGAAAATGTTTGTTAATATTCATCAGAGAACATTCACCATGGAAGAATTCCTAAAAATAGCGATAGAATGATTCAGTCAGTTGGCATCAGCCAACATCTGCCATTGGCCACTCCAGTGTTGACATAATGTGTAAGTGAGTGAAACTTCCATGAGGACATGTATATGCTTGAAAATATGGATTCCCGGGGATCCCTGGGTGGCGCAGCGGTTTGGCGCCTGCCTTTGGCCCAGGGCGCGATCCTGGAGACCCGGGATCGAATCCCACATCGGGCTCCCGGTGCATGGAGCCTGCTTCTCCCTCTGACTATGTCTCTGCCTCTCTCTCTCTCTCTCTGTGACTATCATAAATAAATAAAAATTAAAAAAAAAAAAAAAGAAAATATGGATTCCCATTCATCATGGTTGATCAAGCCTTCATCTAAATTTCCAACAAAAGACCTATCCTGAGTACCCAATAGGGCACCATTCCTCAAGAAAATCACTTGATTTCATGTTGGTATCATTGGCTACCTCCTATCTTAGAAGAAGCAGAAATCCATCTTGTCTAGAAATAACATAATGTTTTGATCATGAATTTGCCTTTCCTGACTATGGGGCTACAAACAGCACTAATATTTGCATGTTTATGGAATCTTTGATCCACCAACCTGTGTTCCCCTTTCAGAGCAAAGGAAGCATGTGAGTAAGTATGTGAATGTACATTCCACTGGTTCAGTCGCATACGGTACCATTCAGAAACCACTGGTCTATAGTGTTCTGGTGAAGGTGCAGCTATGGTACCTGTTTGCAGAAGTACCATGAGGATGTGGATATCATGTTCCAAGATGCCTCATATACTCCAAACCAGTGACCAATATATGATCCCATGCCTCCAATAGGTAAAATACTTAAGTCCAAAAACAAAGAGGTAGGTAAAATAATGACTCCACTTGCTGTCACTTTTAGTGACCCACTTATGAAACAGGTGCTTTCCATCCCCACATTTCTTAGCTCTGGAAGTTTAGAAATATTACTTAGAAGTTTAGAGGAAGGAATGTTTTTATTAAAGGACTAGGCCTTTTATGCCTCATGGATGAAGTTGCTGGGTCGTTCTACCAAGTAAGTCATCTTGGCTAGCTGAGATGATCATCAAAGGTGAGAGGTATCTAGAATAAAGTAGGAGAGGGAGAAAATGAGGATCATTTGTGGACTTAGGACTGTAGTTCATCCCACTAATCATATCATTAATTTTCCTGAATGAAAGAGGAGCACTAGATTAGGAGGTTCTATAAGAATTTATATAAGACACATGGATATAATTGACACAAGTGGGTGGATAGTAGTGGATTCTTTGGCTCACTGGCAAGATCCCTACTTTCCCAAGTACTGATGCACTCATTATCTCAACTGCTGAGTGTTAGGAGCTGGCAGATTTCAACTGGATGCCTTTCTGAAAATTGAAAGGAGCCACATTGCCGAGACTATATTCTTTCCTTGGTGCAATCAGTAACTGGTTGGATATAAGCCTATAAAGTCTTGGCTCTTTTGCTGCAGTGGTGGAATATAAAGCATCTATAAGCTCCAGAGCTGAGAGGGTTTGGCTGAAGCCTTTGCTGCAACTTCATTACAATTCATCTTCTTCTGTCACTCACTCATAGGTATTAATCCCTACAGTATCCCCTAATAAATTACTTACACACAAATCTTTATTTTGGCACCTGATTTCCAGATTTGCAACAGCAGCCTAACAATATAAAAAGTTTATATATATATAAATTATATATAAAAATTATAATAAATTATATATTGTATATAAATTATACATATATACATATTATATTATATATAATATACAATTATAACAAATTATATATACAATATATATAATTTATATGTATAGTTTTAACAAAAAATTATTCTCAAGAATGTATTTTATAGAAATAGTAAAACATGTTCCCAAGATATATGTCCAAATGTATATTCATTCACACATTCACATATTGCTTTTAATTGGGGATATTTAAATGTCTTATCAGTTTGGGAGGGGTTAAACAGAATATGGGATATTCTTAAAACTTAATGCTATTTAGCTATTAAAAGAAATGAAATCTAAATATCCTAACATAGACAAAAGTATCAAGCATGAAAAAAGCATGATTATAAAATTCTCTAAATTTTCAGAGACTAAAAAAAAAGTCACCTATGAAGCAACCAGAAAGCTATCATTAGACTTTTCACTAACAACAGTGCATTAGAACACCATTGAATATCTTCAGTTCTTGAAGAGATTATATTTATCACAGAATTTAATACACAGGCAGTATCTAATGACTGAGAAAAGTTCTAATTATGAAATATTAAATTAGATGTGCAATATATAGACAATATATACGGCATGAAGAAAACTAAGGATAATTATATGTATACATACTTAGAAGTTATATTGATTTAATATAGCTACGCTAAGTGATGAGACTATGACTAATCATTTTCTTTTGAAAATGAATTTTGAATTTCTAATCAAATTTTTCTTTTGTATTTACCAAATTTCCTACAGATGTGTATATGCAGAAAAAAAGCAAAAGCAAAATCAAACGAAACCTTATAGGTTTATGTTTCTTCTAGGTCACCAAAGTATTTGCTTTAGAATCACATAAGATAGAGTTTTTGTTGCTGTTGTTTTTAGGATAGAGTATTTGAAGTCCTGTCCCAAGCCCATTTCTCAGGAGCTTTGGAATGAGCTTGGTTTCCTGTGTTTTGAATCAGCACCTTTGGTGCTTTTGTATATTGAAATTCAAGAACCACTCACTGAGGTAGCAAACAGAATTCTAATTACAACAGTCATGTCAGAGATTAGTATTTTCATTGAGTTTTCTTGCTATTTGAAGATTATGTACTACTTTGCAGTGTCTGAAACATGAGCCTGAAGAAGATGACCAGTGTTCTTGATCCATTTGTTCAGGGACACCAAAGTTAATTCTGCTTTCCTATATCATTACAACATTCTTACAGGGGATGTTAGGATTCCAGTTACAGAAAGA
Organism: Canis lupus dingo; assembly: GCF_003254725.2. Classification (NCBI taxonomy): domain Eukaryota; kingdom Metazoa; phylum Chordata; class Mammalia; order Carnivora; family Canidae; genus Canis; species Canis lupus. The sequence goes on along the minus strand of NC_064263.1, from coordinate 4,583,561 downwards.
GAAACGGCTTAGTTCGCATTTCACAGAAAGTGTCTTTTCTGAAGCTATCGTTTGCTCATTATTTGTCTATTTTTTAAAGTGATTTTTCTCACACAATTTTGTAGACTCCTAGGTCTCATTTGCTCAGGCCATGTTCCCATGCATATAAAAACCAAGAATAATCTATAAGGCCTTGTGCCTTGGGCTAGAAGAAAAAGTAGATAGTGAAATGTGAAAGTAGAAGCTGCAGATGGTTCTCATTTTCTCATTACTGTGGTCATCATGGCTGCTGTGTTTCTTTGTTGGGCTGTGCCCACTTGGGGCAGAGGACAGAAGTTAAAATAAGTTCAATTTTCAAGAATGCTTATGTCAGGAAAATGTTTGATATGATTTTCTTTCAATACAAGTTTCCATTTATGAGCTATTAATTTTCCATTGTGAGTTAGTTGTAATATGAATTCCGAGATCCAACTATTAGTCACTTAAAACTTTAAAACCTAATGGGCTGAAACATTTAATGCTGCTGTTTTGCCTAGAGGGGGTGGGGAAAATCACTTAGGATCTTGAGAATAAAAATTATTTTGTTTAATTAAAAACATATTAATTAAAATAAGGTTTTACTCATTAATGGTGCCTTTAGGATGCATTTATTCATCTTTCTTCTTTAAGGACAAATGAAGCAATTATAAATCCAATATTTCCTTAATGTAAGGTGTGACTAGGAAAATGTATGATTCATAGTCTGAGAGAATAATGGTCAAAATAGCTTTGCATTCAAATCATTAGCATCAATGACACTGAGTGTCTTAAAGCCAGGAGTGATCACAGGCTGAATTGTGAAATAAGCAAATTTAATTTGTGACCCCATTCTTGTCTCCTTTCTGTTGTTTATCCCTCTCTTCTAGTAGGCTCATTCTGATGGGGGAACACAGGGCTAACTTGGGACAAGGCATGAACCTGGGGCAGCACATTGACAAGTCTAAGGGCAAAAGGCAATATTCGCCTGACCCCCAGGAGCCTGTAAGTCTACTTTAACATGTAAAAATTCCTTTAGAAATTTCTCTTCATCTCTAAACCCCCAAGATACGTGTTGGCAATCATCCTCCAAATATGGTCCACCGATAGACATCTGAAGGGTGTCACGACTCAGGTTTTATTAGATGGTAATAAGGGACCTTTTTCCAACAATAGCCAGCCCCCTCCAGGTCCTGGAAATCTTGTTTCCAAAATTCCTTAGAGAATACACTATCCTCAAATCCCTCCCCTCCAACTCCCAGCTATATAATCAGCCACCCCACAGGCCTGGGGCAGCTATTCTTCCTGCCCATGGGTCCTGTCCCCATGCTTTAGTAAAACCACCATTTTGCAACAAAGACATCTCAAAAATTCTTTCTTGGTCGGCAGCTCCAGACTTCAACCCACCAAACTTCACCTGTATTCCAAAACTACACCAATTTTGTGCCATCTGCTTCACCTCTATCTCTCCTCACCCAGAATGATTTCCAGAGACAGACTCAAATTCGCTTGTTGAGTTGATTTATTTCATAACTGAATTATGGAAAGAGACAAAACTTTGGAAAAAATGTCATAGGGGACAATGCAGGCATGCTGAGGTGTTAATAGTGAAGGTTTTCTTTTTATGACCTTCCTTTCAATTACAAACTACTTTTATATGTTTTACAATTGAGTTTCTCTGTGAATTTTCTTTTGATGAAACTTCCTCTGCTAGTAACACAATCACAACAAAACAAAAATGAAAATGGATATAAAACTTCATAAAGTCTGAGAAGTATTGTTATAGTGACAAGACCATTGGCCAATGAATTTGGATTTAATTTGCGACTCCAGTAATCATTACCTAAGCAACTAACCTTTCTGGACTTAATTCTCTTTATCTGAGAGCTTTGAAATGTCTTAAAAAAATATTCTCGGGGATCCCTGGGTGGCTCAGTGGTTTGGCGCCTGCCTGTGGCCCAGGGCGCGATCCTGGAGTCCCGGGATCGAGTCCCGCGTGGGGCTCCCGGCATGGAGCCTGCTTCTCCCTCTGCCTGTGTCTTTGTCTCTCTCTCTCTCTCTGTGTCTATCATAAATAAATAAATAAATAAATAAATAAATAAATAAATAAATCTTTTAAAAAAATTCTCATAGGACCATTATAAAGATTAAAAGAGAAACTTAAGTTAAATAAATATCAGGTGCCTGGCATGTAGTAGGGATATATAAAGTAATTAGTTTGGTCCTTTCTGAATTCTAGTTCTACCCCACTGTGTTTTCCTGATGTTTGTCCTTCACCCTTAGCTATACTGAGGGCTCATATAATCATTCATTTGGATGTGGATAGAAATGCAAAAGATGGGACGCCTGGGTGGCTCAGTGGTTAAGTGTCTGCCTTTGGCTCAGGGTGTGATTCTGGAGTCCTGGGATGGAGTCCCACATTGGGCTCCCTGCACGGAGCCTGCTTCTCCCTCTGCCTATGTCTCTGCCTCTCTCTCTCTCTGTCTTTCATGAATACATAAATAAAATCTTTTAAAAAAAGAAATGCAAAATAATTAATGCTAATCAGTGTGGAACTCAAGGATGGCTTTGTGGTGGGTTCCTAGGACATCCGGAGCTCTTCAAAGCATGCCACCTATAGCTAAGGGCAAAATGTCACTATTGTAAATTGTAATCAATGCAATTGTCCTTGTAATTGCTTAGCTACCAGAAGGATTTGCCTATTACAATCATGCCTTGGAATGTGGATCCACAAGGTAATACTGAAGAAAAACCTTTCTTGGTGTAATTTTCCTGTCTGCAGCAGGCCATATTTATTTGGAGGTTTGGAGGATTAAGAAACCTTGATCTTCCTATGCAGAGCCTATCTAGATTCAAATCCAGAAATGGCAGCATCTAAACAGCTTCCCCATGTGCTCCTCTCTTCATTTTCCAGAGAAGTACATCCCATTTAATGAGTGACGGAAAATAGGACAGGGATACACAAACCCTGTGTCATACTGTCAATGACTTCATCGTTGAATTAATCTGACCAGTGAGATAAGCTGGCACTCCTTTAAAATGTGGATTTTACTAAATGAATTATTCAACCCCTCTGACCTCTCCTATTTTCACACTGCTATATACTTATTAGCTCTGAATAATTTTCACTCCACAATGTAATAAAAATACCCCATATTTTTATAGCACCATTTGGTTTTCAAAGTGTTTTCTCATTTCTTATTTCATGTGATCCTGGCAAAAAACTGACAAGATCATATTTTATTCTGATGCATTACCAAAGAAGAAAGGGAAACTCAGAAAGGGCAAATGACTTGGAACAATTCTCTATATGACCTAAATGTTAGAAACGTTAGAATTATCTTTTTCTCGATTCCAAGTACCCCATAGTTTAAATGTGCTTCTTGGTGGGTAAGGGCTGTGTTTTATTATTTATTTTTTAAAATTCTTTCTTTAGAGAGAGAGCACAAGTACAGGGGGAGGGAAAGAGGGGCAGGGAGACAGAGAATCCTAAGCAAGCTGGACACTGAGCTCAGAGCCTGACACAGGGCTGGATCTCATGACACAAGATTATGACCTGAGCCAAAACTGAGTCAGTTGCTTAACTGACTGAACCACTCAGGTACCTCAAAGGCTGTATTTTAAAGTTATTTCATGCCATGTAACACTAGAATATGCTTAAGTTTGGCTGTTCCACTTGTCAACTCACCTGGATGTTGATGTATTTATATTGTCTTCTGTGCTTATTTTGTTAAGGGTATAGAAACAAGTGATCATTTTCTTTTTCTTTGATACTTAACTAAAAAAAAAAAACCTCTTAAATTCACCAGAATAATTTTGTTTTCTTCTTAAAAGCTCTACAAGCATTTTAAATAACACTAGTGTCTTTCACAGATACCTAATTAACACAAATTCAGTAAGTGTTAAGGATTTACTGCTCCCCATGGATCTGAGCAATGTAAACTTTCCACTACTTAATTATGCAGTATCATTTATTTTGAGGTGATTTGGGTAACTAAAAAAGAAAATTGATCATTTTTGTCTTTCTATATTTAGTTTCAAAATGTCACATTCTGGCTATAATTAGTATACTTTTTATTTCATACATGCTCCTGGTTTGTGAATTTTGATATTTGAGTATGAAATACTGTCTCTCTCAAGATTTATGGACATTATATGTTATGGAAAAAGTTACATACAGAAACTGAGCTTCAAAAGTTTTAAATAGTAGATTGATTTAAGTATCTGAAATCATTTACAATTACTTGCACTTTCCTTTGAGAATGTCTTATCATAATCATCAAAAACCATAGACTTCCATGGTAGATGGTCTAGTAGGAGGACCCTAAAGTCACCTCATTCTACAGACATATTCTATGGACACAGACATCAGTGTAAATAACTCAGAAAATGACCTAATGATTGGCAGAACAGACTCTCCACAGCTAAATATGAAGAAGAGGTCACATAGAAGAGGATAGGAAGGGCAAACACATGCTTGGGAGTGAAGGGGATCTGCAGAACTGTCTGTGGGAAGGAGAGATGCCAGGGGTAAGGAGAGGGGAGAGAAACAGACTCTCACATCAGGGAGCCTGCATGAAGAAAAAGAATTCCCATAACATTTGGCTTTGAAAATCATAGGGCCAAATTTCATGAGTTCTTACAATTAGCAGAGCTTAAAACCTGGAACTTTAAAAATCAACAGGCTTGTGGGAGAGCCAGGGTGTGAGAGAAAACGGAGTTCCAAGTCTAAAGGAGACAGCCCTGTGGAAATTTAGCATAGAAGAAGCAATTTGAAAAATACCTGTGGTATACAGGAGGGAGATTTGTTTTCCAATCTTGGAGCCTATGCTGGAGGGGAAGGGATCACTGGGAGACTTCTCTAGGAACGAAGAACCTGACAGGCACCATTTTCCTGCCCTACCTATCAGCATAAAGACAAAGACAGCTGTGGGAGCCACTGAGGTCTCAACAATAACTACCTAACTTACTAACAGTATGCCCCACTCCTATATTCTCCTGCAGGCATGCACCTTCCAGCCAGGCATTTTCTCCAGCTCTCCTTCCACATCTGACTCTCATAAACCTTCTAACACCTGTGTCAGCACCCCCCACACACATGATTCTGTAGATCTGCCCCCTCCAAACCAGCCTGTCTCTGTCTGGTGGCTGCAGGTTCCTTCCCACCAGTGGGGACTTTGTGGCACCACATGCTCCACCCCTGCAATTCTCCTGAAATTTGGTACTACTTCATCTCTGACAAATGCATGATCCAATTCAATTCAAGCCTAAGGTAGCCCCAGGCTGTCCCAATGACAATATAAGGACCAAACCCTGTCCACTAAAAATAAAGAGCCATTGCAGATGACTGGACTGAAGGCAAAAGTAGCTCAGCCACAATAGCAAGGCAAACGCAACACATATAGGACACCACTGTGGCACTAGGTTCTGCCATCTGCAGGGCACTACAAGACCTCCTCTTCTTCCATTATAAGGCCACTACTTTCAAGAGCAGGAGATGTAGCTGACTTTCCTAATACATAGAAACAGACACAAAGATTTAGACAAAATGAGGAGACAGAGGAATATGTCCCAAATGAAAGAACATGACAAAACCACAATAAGAGACTTAAATGAAATGGAGATAAATAATTTGCCTCATAGAGAATTTAAAATAATGGTTGTAAAGATACTCATGTGACTTGAGAAATGAGTGAAGGACTGCTGTGAGACATCAACAAAAAAGATAAAAAGCATTAAAAGAACCAAGTAGACATAAAGAACTTAATACTGAAATTAAAATGCACTAAATGAAATAAATAGTAGACTAGAGGAAGCACAAGAATGGATCAGTGACCTGGAGGACAGTGTAATGGAGAGCAATGAAGCTGAATAGGAGAAAGAGAAAATAAAATATGAAAATAGACTTAGGGAACACAGTGATGCCATCAACTGTGATAACATTCACATTCTCCAAGAAGGAGAAGGGAGAGAAAAGGAGACAGAAAACATATTTGAAGAAATATTAGCTGCAAACTTCTTGAATCTGGAGAAGGAAACAGAAATCCAAATCCAGGAGGAAAGAAAGGCCACCAAAAAATCAACCTAAGGATATCCACACCAAGACACATTGTAATTAAAATGGCAAAAAGTAGTGATAAAGAGAAATTTTTAAAAGCACCAAGAGACAAGAATACAGTTACATACAATGGAAACCCCATAAAACTATCCATGGTTATTCAGTAGAGACTTTGCAGAAGAGAATGGCATGATATATTCAAAGTGCTAAAAGGAAAAAAAATATGCAGCTAAGAATATTCTATCTAGTCAGGATATTATTCAGAATAGAAAAAGAGATGAAGAGTTTCCCAGGCAAACAAAATTAAAGGAATTCATAACCACTAAACAAGCCCTACAAGAATGCTAAAGGGGACTCTGAGTGGAAAGGAAAGACCATAAGTGGGAAAAAGAAAAATAGGAAGTATAAAAGCTTCATAAAAATAAATATATCTACAAAATACAGTCAAGAGATTCACAAAATAACTGGATATGAAGTATAACATCATATACCTAAAATGTGAGGGGATTTAAACTTAAGTGACAATCAACTTAGTATATACTGTTATATCTAAAAGATGTTACAAACAAACGTAATGGTAACCACAAATCAAAAATCAGTAAGAGATATGCAAAAAATAAAGAGAAAGGAAATCAAGTATATCACTAAAGAAAGTCAACAGACCATGAGAAAACAAAGCAAGAGAAGAAAGAACATATAACTAAAAATCAACCATAAAACCAAATGGCAATAAATACATATTTATCAAGAATTACTTTGAATATAAATGGACTAAACACTCCAATCAAAAGACATAGGGTGAAGGAATAAAAATTTAAAAAATAAAAATAAAAAAGCAAGACTCATCTACATGCTGCCTATAAGAGATTCATTTCAGAGAAGATCCATGCAGATTGAAGGTGAAAGGATGGAAAAGCATTTATCATGCAAATGGATGTGAAAAGAAAGCTGTGGTAACAATACTTATCTCAGAGTAAAAAGACTTTAAAACAAACACTGTAGCAAATGATAAAAAAGGATACTTTATAATCATAAAGGGAACAATCCAACAAGAAGATGGAACAATTGTAAATATTTATGTACCCAACATTAGAACACCCAAATACATAAAGCAACTAATAACAAACATAAAGGAAGTAATCATAAGTAGTACAATAATAGTGGGGGTTCTTAACAACTTATTTACATTTCATGGATAGATCATCCAAACAGAAAATCAACAAAGAGACAGTAATTTTGAATGACACATTGGACCAGGTGGATCTAACAGATATATTCAGACCATTCCAACCTAAAACAGCAGAATACACATGCTTTTCAAGCACATAGGACATTAGCCAGACCTATTATTAGACCACAAAACAAGTCTCAAAAAATTCAAAAAGATCAAAGTCATACCATGCATCTTTTCTGAACACAATGATATGAAACTAGAAAATCAATCACAAGAACAAATTTGGAAGTAACACTAATACATACAGGTAAAATCACATGTTACTAAACAGTGAATGGATCAACCATGAAATCAAAGCGAAAATTTAAAAATACATGGAAACAAATGAAAATGAAAATACAACAGTCCAAAATCTTTGGGATATGGCAAAAGCTGTTCTAAGCAGATCAGCTGGCTTCACAGGTGAATTCCACCAAAGATTTAAAGAGTTAATAACTCTTCTTCTCAAACTATTCCAGAAAATAGAAGAAGAAGGAGAGCTTCCAAGTTCATTATATAAGGCCTGCATTACCCTGATAGCAAAACCAGATAAAGACACTCCAGAAAAAGAACCATAGGCCAATATCTCTGATGAACATAGATACAAAATTCATCAACAAGATGTTACCAAACTGAATCCAACAATAGGGGAAAAAAAACTAAAAGGCAACTGGCAGAACAGGAGAAGATATTTTTAAGTGACCTATCTGATAAAGGATTAGTATCCAAAATCTATGAACTTGTCAAACTCAACATCCTAAAAATAATCCAATTTAAAAATGGGCAGAAGACATGAAAAAACATTTTTCCAAAGAAGACGTACAAATGGCTAAAGACACATGAAAACTTGCACAACATCACTCACCATCAGGGAAACACAAATCAAAACTACAATTAGATACCATATCACACCTGTCAGAATGGCTAAAGTCAACAGTAGGAGGAGCAATGAGTATTGGTGAGGATGTGGAGAAAAAGGAACCCTTGTGCACTGTTGATAGGGATGCAAACTGCCTCAGCTAGTGTGGAAAACAGTATAGAGTTTCCTTACAATATTAAAATAGAATTACTGTATGACCTAATAATTCCACTGCAATTTACCCAAAGAGTATGAAAAGATATATTCACCCTTATGTTTATTGCAGTATTATTTACAGTAGCCAAATTATGGAAGCAGCCCAAATGTTTTTTGATATGTGAATGGATAAAGAAGAGGTGGTATATTCATACAACGGTATATAACTCAGCCATCAAAAAAAATGAAATCTTGGCATTTGCAACATGTGGATGGATCTAGAGAGTATAATGCTACATCGGTCAGAACAAAGACAAATTCCATATGATTTCACTCATATGTGGAATTTAAGAAACACAAAGAATGAATAAAGAAAAAAAGAGACAAACCAAAAAAAAACCAGACTCTTAACTATACAAAACAAACTGATGGTTACCAGAGGGGAGGTGGGGGATGGGGATGAATAAAAGAGATGATGGAGATTAAAGAGTGCACTTACCATGATGGGTGCAGAGTAGTGTATAGAATTGTTGAATCAGGGGATCCCTGGGTGGCGCAACGGTTTGGCCCCTTCCTTTGGCCGAGGGTGCGATCCTGGAGACCCGGGATCGAATCCCACGTCGGGCTCCGGTGCATGGAGCCTGCTTCTCCCTCTGCCTGTGTCTCTGCCTCTCTCTCTCTCTCTCTGTGACTATCATATAAAAAAAAAAAATTGTTGAATCACTATATTGTATACCAAAACTAATATGACACTGTATAACTATCCTGGAATAAAAATTTATAAAAATATCTTTTTCTGTAATTGTATTTATGAGTGGTAGAATTTAGAGTGTATTTAAAAGATTTATTCAAGAAGCATACAAATAATATATGTAATTTGTATATTATGCATTTAGTTAGAGTTATATAGAAAGTATACTTCCCTAACTGCCTTAGTATTGTGATTTATGTGTCATCTGTCACCTATTTCCTATCTATCATCTATCTATGTATCTAGGTATCTGTCATCCTTCTCTTCTAGCATCAGAAATGTGTTTGTGTATATACACATGCCTCAATTGTCCCCCTGAATTACTAACAGGAAGCTTCATGGTGGTATCTGTTGCTCATCTGAGACGTGATTTAAACCTTAATTTTTTTATTATTTTTTTTAATCTAAATTTAAATCTCAGCTCTATTGTTTTCTAGTTAAGTTCTCTGATTCTCAGCCCTCTCATTTGTGAAATAGGAATAATACTTCATAGTTTTTTAAGGATTAAAGGAGAATATCTTATATATTCATATGTATTCATTCATAAGGTATTCATATATATTCATTCATATGTAGTACAATGCCTGCCACATATAGAAACTAGATTTTTTTAAAGATTTATTTATTTATTTATGAGAGAGAGAGAGAGAGAGAGAGAGAGGCAGAGACAAAGGAGGAGGGAGAAGCAGGTTCCATGCAGGGAGCTGGACGTGGGACTCGATCCTGGGACTCCAGGATCGTGCCCTGGGCCAAAGGCAGGCGCTAAACCGCTGAGCAACCCAGGGATCCCCTAGAAACTAGTTTAAAAAAAAAATTTAATACATTCTTTCTATATGAGAAATTGACAACTATCATTGAAGAGAGAAGAACTAAATCACTGGCTAATCTAGTATTCCAAAACATGCTCTTGAATTCCTAGTACCTCTGTACTTATCAAATAAGCTTGTCAACCAGAGTCTTTGAAATAATGAACTTTAGTTAGACATTAAAATTTTTTTTTCACCAAATCTACCAGTTTTACAGGGTTAGATAAAGCAACTGGTGTTTTTTTTTTTTTTTTTTTTTTTTGTAGTGGATAGAGTTATGACTTCCATCTGAAGCTATTTTTAACTGAATACAGAGATCTAGGAAACATATATGGTGATAACTCAGAGAGGAACCAGAGAATTGTTATTTTACATATACTAACATTACAGATTTGAAGACTGGAAGCACTGTGTTGTAATTCCCTCTACACATAGATGTCAACAACGTTAGGAATCATGATCATATCATGAAATAAAGAAAGACAGTGGGAAAGAGAACAACTTGAATTTTTAGTGTCAGTCAACTATTTTATGTATAATTTCCCAGATTGCATTTTATTTTCCTTATTCTTAAAAATATCTAGGAATGCCTAAGTGGCTCAGTCGGTTTAAGCCTCTGACTCTTGATTTCAGGCCAGGTCATGATCTCAGGGTGGTGAGTTGGAACTCCATGTCAGGGCTCTGGGCTCAGTGGGGGGTCCTCTTAGGATCCTCTCCCACGCCCTGCCTCTGCCCCTCCTCCTGCTCATACTCTCTCTTTTTCAAATTGACAAATAAATAAAAATCTTTAAAATTATATGGGCTTTCTAAAAACATCAGGCTTCTTCTTGTGCCAAGTTCAGAATTTCTCCCCTGCCAATAGTTCTGGTTGAAAAAGCTCCATGTGGTACATTCATTAAGGCAGATGTGAGCAATCAGAGTTCTGCCATCTGTTACATTTTTGTATTTTGATTCTGTGAAATATTTCAACTAAGTACTAATGTGTTTCTTATATTTGATAACAGGCTGATAAGTTTGTTCAATTCTATTTATTTTCTCCTCAGATAAGTGACAATAAAGACCACTTAGGCAATGGACTTTAGCAAGAATCTTCATTATATTTTGTTACAGACATGCACAACTTGTTGACTTAGATTATTTTTAAAAGAAAAAGTGTAAAATGTTCGGGATCCCTGGGTGGCTCAGGGGTTTAGTGCCTGCCTTTCGCCCAGGGCATGATCCTGGAGTCCTGGGATCGAGTCACATATTGGGCTCCCTGCATGGAGCCTGCCTCTCCCTCTGCCTATGTCTCTGCCTCTCTCTCTCTCTGTCTCTCATGAATAAATAAATAAAATCTTTTTAAAAATAAAAGAAAAAGTATTGTTTTTGAGCTAGAAATGGTAGAGTAACATATTTCTGATTGTGTTCTACTGCTCAAAATTTTCCATTTGCCCACCCATGCCTGCATTTGCTCCTCCTTTTGTTTATATCTATTATCTCTTGGTATTTTTGTTCACAGCAGTCCTGCACCCCATGATATAATTCGCCTACCTTACTTTACTATTATATTACCTCTTTAATGGAAATAATGTGTGTCATTCATTTTTTTTTTTTGCCCCAGAATCAAGCACAACAGTGTTCATAAAGCATGTTGCTGAACACGTTTATTGACTCAATGAATGGTCTGCAACTAGGCAAAAATTCTCCCCTAAGACAGAGGATAACCATGGCACTGGCTATTTTGCTCTTATATATATATATCTGCCAGCCCTTAGCTTTAAAGTTTCCATTTTCATCAATCAATCCCTCCTCGTTAATCATTTTGAGATGAAAAGATAACTAGAAAAAAGCCTCATACTATTTAGAATCAATATTTACATATATTCTCTGACTTCTTAATTAATATTTTAGATTTCTGTTTGTGGCCATGGGCCAGAACTGTCTTCATAGCTTTACTATAGATGACAGATAGATAGATAGATGATAGATACATAGATAGAATTATTATTAAAGAAAATATGATATGAGAAATTGGCTATAATTTTGTCAAGGATTACATTTTTTTAACATTCAAGGATGAGATTCATCTTATTTTTAATGAAGATTAATAGTTAATGGTTCATTTATTTAGTAAGATCTAACACAAAATATCTGATTGTCATATCACACTCATATGAATCTGTGTACTTATTCAGTACCAAGGACACAAGTTACCAAGCAGCCAAGGCAAAGCTGGAAGAGGTCTTGGATATCCAATGTGGTTTCCCAGGCCCTCTTTTCTTGTATCAGACACTCTCTCTTGCCTACAGAAATAGAAAAGGTCTCTAAGGGAGTATTTAACTAATGAAACATCTCTATTTTATACCCATATTATTACAGAGCTTTCATGACATTTTCTAGGAATGTATGCTACAGAGTTTCATAGATTCTAGATTTCTTTGCCATAAGAAATCTAAATTGAAGGGCATCCTGCTAAAAGCATTCCACAGAGAAGCATTCTCCAGGTGGCAAATATTATTACTCTATTACCTTAAGGTGATTTATTAGCATGTTTGCAAAGAAATTTCCACTGGAATACTTGCTTTTTGTTGTTGTTGGGAATTTTCCTCCATTACTGGCAGATAAACAATTCCCAGGCCAGTTGCTATAACCCTGTCCACACTTGGACCTCAGCCGATATCTCCTTCCTACATATTTCTCAGGTATTTTTTTCATTATTTGTCCTAATGCATTTTATACAAAATCAAATACAGAAGATTGAGCATACTATTACCCTGAGGCCACCAGAATTTGAGTCATCCAACAGGGATAGGGGTTGACTCCATAAAGCACCCTAATTATGTACATATTCCTTCTGGGATTTTCTTACATGTTTTACCCACTTGGTTACTCTTTTTGATTTACCATTCACACTTACTTGAAACCTTTAATATGTGTTGATGTAGAGGCTTAATTTGCCTTTTCTTTTTAAAGATTTTATTTAGGGCAGCTGGGTGGCTTAGCGGTTGAGCAACTGCCTTCAGCCTAGGGCCTTATCCTGGAGTCCTGGGATCGAGTCCTGTGTCCGGCTCCCTGCATGGAGCCTGCTTCTTCCTCTGCCTGTGTTTCTGCCTCTTTCTGTCTCCGTGTGTCTCTCTATTAAACCACTGAGCCACCCAGACATCCCTGTAGAGGCTTAATTTGATGTTTAATTTTTAAAATTCATGTCTTTTTGTGGTCAGTATCCATAAGTATTACTCAGTGGAGAGCTTCAAGTCAGTTTCTTTGGCTATTTTACACTGGGAGTCATCATCTACGAAAGTTTGTTTTTTATTTAATTTTATGAATAATTTTACAAACTTTTGTGAACCTATATAGTTAAGGGTGAGATTAAAGTATGTTTTAAATATCAGTTAAAATTTGAAGTATCATTCTCCTTTCCCTACCAGCAGAAACAACTTTTCTGATGTGCTCACGGACTAGGATGGTAAAGTGAGTAGATTTTGGTTCCCATCAAGTTTGTGAGCATAATCAGATGTCACAGTACAGAGTTTTACATCTATCAGCATCAAAATGTCATTATGTAATACCACCCGCCCCCAGTAGGGACAATATGAACTATACAAAGTTTACCAAGCAGGTAACTTAGATACGGATATGGAGACAACTCAAAATTATTTTTATTCATTACTCATTCTGAATTTATCTACTTCTTAAAAACATTTAATTTAAATTTATGGTATTTCAATCCAATTTATACTAACATTTTCTCTTTATATAAAAAATCTTTGATATCTTAACTAATTGTACAAATTTCAATGTCTGTTTGTCAAAGTTCAGCCTTTAAGTTAGACAATTACAAACCAGATGGCTCCACCTCCACCTATTTTTAGCTGTTTTGCTTCTGATTGTCATCTGGATTTCTCTTTCCTATCTAAAAAGCCTTTTCTATGTTTACCACTTATATTTGCCATTTTGCCTTGTTTCATTGACTTTGATAAAAATGTTCATTTCTAATCTTCTGACATTTTGCTGCTTTTTTCATGATATGAAGTATATCACATATATATATCGCATGTAGTGTTATAATATAGATAGTATTTTCTTTTCTGATCACTTCATTTAAAGTTGCATCATAAGCACTAACTTGTTTGTATTACATAGTATGTAATACTATACATTTTGATTATATAGTATTAATATTTTGGAAAACAAATATTGTAATTTACACAATGATTTTTCTATTGATTAATATGTAATTGTTCTGTATATTTTTCCAATTAAAAATAAATATGTAACCAGCAATTTCACTCTTAGTTATACCTTAAAGAGAAATGAATGTGCCTGTACACCAAAAGTCATGTACAAAATAGTTTTACAGCAGTTTTTTTCATAACATATGAAGGTTGGAAATAATCTAAAGATTTTTTAGAGAACAGATGAATAAGTTATAGTATACTAATGCAGTGGAATGCCACATGCCCACAAACACACACAGAAACTCCTACTATGTGAAACAGATCTTGCAGATGTTACAGAGGCAATATAGAGTAAAAGAAATGTGCACACAAATATGCGTATATGTTATTAGATTTGTATGTAACTGGGGAACACACAAAACTAAAATATGGCACTGGGAATAAGAAAAGTGGTTATCTGGGATAGCTACCTAGGTAGCTAGCAGTGTCTACCTACTGACAGTGAATATAAAGGAGGCTGCTGGGGTCCTGGGAACGTTCTATATCTTGATCTGAGTGTGATCACACCACATACCTAAGAATTCATTGAACTGCATTCTTAAGATATGCATCCTTTGTGGTGTATATATTATATTTCATATAAAAATTAACATAATACAATGTTGCAGTAAGCACTTTACTCCATAAATTATTTTACCTCTATTTCTGGGTAATTCCTCAATCCAAGTGAAAATAAATAATTTTGTATTTTTAAAAATATTTGGGGTTAGACAAATTAATCAAATCTAACACACAGTCTTTCTGTTTATTTGAGTCATTTCAATATAGATTCTCTCACTGATCTACAATGTTTCTGGGAAAAAAACTATGCTATCGATGGAGGCATGGATTGCTTTTGAGGGGCATGTTCTTAATGGTTTTTGTCTGATAATAAGCTGTTCAAGATATAGACTTCTGGCTCCCTGTTTTCATTTATATATTCTTCTATGTTTTCAAAATATTGCTGATTATCTTCTTTTTTTTTTTAAAGATTTTACTTATTTATTCATGAGAGAGCAGAAATGAGAGGGGCAGAAAGAGAAGCAGGCTCCATGTGCAGGGAACCCAATGTGGGACTCGATCCCTGGACTCCAGGATCATGCCCTGAGCCAAAGGCCCATGCTCAACTGCTTAGCCACCCAGGTGCCTCTCCTGATTATCTTCTCACTTACATAGAGATAAAAGGAGAGAGTCAAGTATTTCTAATTTCCTATAAAGCTGACTGAACAGTAAAATCACACAGTAGCAAACAGGAGTCACGTTTCACATGTTCCCACTGATTCTTGACTGAAAGATTTTAAGTCTATACAATTTCCCCTTATTTTTAAATAACACCTTTCTTGGTCTTTTAAAATCCACCTTGTTATTTTAAACCTGTGACTGAGTTTCTTGAAGTATTTCTGTTATTATCATTTGTACTAATCCCATTGATTTGATTGATATGTTACAAGGCAGGAATGATACATGTCATGATTCTCTTTTGTTTTCTTTTGAAGTTTTCTCTCTGCATTAAAAAGACTTTATTTTGAAGTCTTCTAAGTTGAGGAAGCAGTACAATTTTGGAAAAAGTGGTATCTGGGAGCTAAAATACCTGAGTTCTATCAGTGGCTCTCCCATGAAGTTCAAAAGCAGATATTCAGTCATACATTTTCTTTACTACAATGAGAAATTTAAAAAAGAATTGGACCAGGTGGATTTATTTTTTGTTCCAATTTGGAACAGCAAGTAAATAGTCTCCACATGAGGTTAGTAGAAAAGACTATTGTAAATAGAATGATGAAACATGCTGACTATAGCTGCATACTTGGTTTCAGCAAAGATCATGTAAAGTGTCACTGATAAGAAATGTTCATATGAGACCCTTCATTCCATGGCCTTAATCTTGACACCCAGATAGGAGTTACAAGGCCATCAATCTCTTCCTGCAACTGCTGGTGCTGTTTCTAATGCTAATGCTGGTTCCATTTATAGGAAATCTCCCTCCTGTTTTATCTCTGACAACTTGAACATATCCATTGAAAAGAAAGGTGATAGGAGACAAAGAAGAAGCCATAGTTTAGGAGAAAGGGAAAGACTTTTACTTTATGTTAGAAACAGATCCTCTAAATGCAGTAATTCATTTTTCTAAGATTAAATAAACGCAGTTCAGACTGTCTTGAGCACTTAACCTTTTTCAAGAAAGATATTTTTGACCAAAACATATTTTTGCCTTTTTTCTCCATTTTGAAAACTAATGGAATCATTGTCTATATGCACTGTTCTGAATAAAATGTTTGGTGATCTGGAATTCATGCACAGGAAGCACAGCTGACGTGGGAAAAGCATTGCAAGATGACAGAATTCACTATTCTAAATGCATCCCCCAGAGAATTTAAAGGCACTAATATTACACATTGCACACCCTCTTTGCTAGGAGCCTGCATAATCACAGCATTGAAATTGACATATTTGTCACACACAATCACATTGGAAACTTTGCAAAGCCATAAATAATGGCTAGAGAACCTGTAATATTTTCTAGATGCAGAGACAAGGCACTTAATCTTGATGTAATCTGTACAAGGTAGAGCCCAGGGGCATTCAATGTTCATGCCTGGGTTATTACATGACACCCAGAGCTCCCCAAGTTCAACAAGCCTCTTTGGGTTAGATGAAATCTTACAAGAAAATCTGGTACAGCCTCATTGTCCTAGAGATAAATAGTCCTAGTGAGATGATAATATATACTTTGAAAGGTTTCCTGAGATAACCATTCATGTATTCACAAATATTTACTATTAAGAATTAATACTTTTTAGCCACATACCTTACCTGCTTGATCCATAAACTGATCCATAAACTGAGCTCATATATGTATACTTGTAATTAGTACTTAAAAGACCTCTGTTAGAGAGAAACTAATTTTTACTCTTATTTTATGGATGAGAAAATTGAGCACAAGAAAGTTAAGGGCTGGTGTTAATATGATATAAAGGCAGTGAGTTTTAATGATTAGAGGTGTGGTTTTTGAGGCCCTGTTTTTTAAGAATAAAATCCTATCTCTTCTACTTATTACTTCTGTGACATTAGCAATATATTTAAATTTCCTCTGCATCAGAATCCTCATTGGTAAAATGTGGATAGTAATTATGGCTACCTCCAGGGTTATGAACATTACATGAATTGAGGTTAACCTATTAGAGTAGTATCTGACCCATGATACAAGCTCAGTAAGTGTTAATACTAAACTATTCTGTTTTCTATACGAAGAACCTTTTATATTCAGGCTCTGAATTGAAATGAGAAACTTTTAATGTCTCTCCCTTATTAGGCCGGTGCTCCTCAATTAGGGACATAGTTTAATTCATGCTAAATACCTAGCAAGATAAATGTTACACATAACTTCATTGAATTAATACATGGATAAGGCATGATGTCTCTTTTTAAAGGGTGGCATGATACAGTAGATGAATCAGAATATTGCAGTTACTAGAATACAAAGCAATGTGTGCAATATGATGAAAGCAGAGTTATTCATGCCTATTCCCGGTTCCTATGGTATTTTTATATACTCATTTTAAATTATAATGTTTCTTTTTACTGCATTTTTTCCTTCACTGAACTGAGAACTTCTAAACTATTCAGAGCTAGCATTCCAGTCATTCCATCATCTTTTAAACTGCAGTGCCTGACTTAATAATTGTGTGTATGTCATGAGTTGGTGTGTGTGTATGCATGTGTGTGTGCTCACATATGTATAAGTGAGGTGCAAAGGTGGCCTCAACACTGCTATAGCAGCTGCATCAGTAAGAGATCTATTTAAAATTCTTATTCTGCCTTTTACTTACTGATTGGCTTTGTGCAAAGCACTTGGCATGAGTTGCTGTGGATTTCAGAGCCACTATGCCCATTAGCCCCCTTCTTGGTGACTCCTTGGTAACTATGATCCTTAGTGGGAACAATCATGTGACTCTTACATGGGTTTTCCCAGGACAAATCATAAACTAATTTTTTAGGTACATAAAATGATGTATCCTGGATTGAAGGGACTGTTAGTATATCATTAGTAAGGCTTCCAGTTTCAGGAAGCTCTATTTCTGCAAGGAAGAACAAGGAGCATAATCGAATAAATGTTGGGGGTTCTTCTACTAGGTAATCTATTTTGCAACTTCCCTGGTGTCCAAGAACAATGCAAGGTCAGGGCTTTGCATATCTTTTTTCAAAAACAGGCAAACCATCACAGGTTTACATTCACCCAGAACTCTTCTCCATTGCCTCCCCCTACTCTGCTCTTTGCAGACTTGGGTATATAGTACATATTTATTGCTAAAATAAAAGAATAGGTGAAGAAGGTGTTAGGGTATGAATTAGCACAATGTGATAAGAGGATACTGCTATACAGCCTATTTAAAAAAATTTTTTTTTTATTTATGATAGTCACACACACAGAGAGAGAGAGAGAGGCAGAGACACAGGCAGAGGGAGAAGCAGGCTCCATGCACCCGGAGCCCGACGTGGGATTCGATCTCGGGTCTCCAGGATCGTGCCCTGGGCCAAAGGCAGGCGCCAAACCGCTGCGTCACCCAGGGATCCCTATAGCCTATTTTTGATACAACTTCTCTTTAGTGTGCAATCTGTATTTTGAATATATTTGTTCACTACTGCAGTGGGTGGAAACCTTCAATCTGAGATCAGTGAGGTTAAAAGGGTTGTCATTTTGACAATTGACAAACTATCTGTTCAGAGGAGCTCAAAGCCTTCTTCATTATTCTATCAAAGGAAAAACTCAGTTTCAGAAGAACTTGGATGAGAGACTATCTTCAAATATAGTGTCTTGTAGTCACCATATATCTGTTAGAACTTAAACATATTTTAAATTGTTCTGTTTTCTAAGACTTCCTAATCAAAGAACAGCCTTTTCACAGGAAGCCAGAATCCCTGGCAATGGAAAACAGCAGAGAAGCCACCAAAATCCATCTTATTAACATGTACTCTGAGGATCCCCCGCTCCCCCAAAATGAATTTTGCAAAAGGAAAGGTCTCAGATATGTTTTCTTTTTATTCAAGAAAAATTCTGTTAATACTGAAAAGATTCTAGTGAGAGTTTATTTTTCATCTTAGGAGCCTAAACAGTGTTGGTATTTAAGGGGTCAATAAAAGACCTAAAAGAAAGGCATGGAGCTTTGATGATTAAAAAAATTCGTAAATACAGTTCTTGTCTTTGTAGAGTTTAAAGACGGGGGTAAAGATCAGACAAATACATAGAAAGTAAGAAAGCAATTAAAGGGCACCTGGGTGGCTCAGTCTGTTATACATCTACCTTGGGCTCAGGTCACGATCCCAGGACCAATATCAAATCCTGTATCAGGCTCCCTCCCTGCTCAGTGGGGAGTCTGCTTCTCCCTCTCCTTCTGCTGCATGCCTGCTTGTGTTCTCTCTCTCTCTCAAATAAATACGTAAGTAAGTAAGTAAATAAATAAATAAATAAGATCTTTAAAAATAAACAATTAAATAGAAAAACCTGAAACATTTAATCTATTCATTAGACTACCTTAGGTTGTCCTGGACTCAGGTAGAGGAATTGAGCTATATAGCTTATTATTATAAATACAGCTGTTGTCACACTTCTCATATGACACATTAGCTTTCCCTAGGCTCATTTATCATAGATTTTTACTTATGTCTTTAATAGTAGGG
This sequence comes from Canis lupus dingo, assembly GCF_003254725.2. Taxonomy (NCBI): domain Eukaryota; kingdom Metazoa; phylum Chordata; class Mammalia; order Carnivora; family Canidae; genus Canis; species Canis lupus. Next base: position 4,563,852 of record NC_064263.1, on the reverse strand, counting down.
TCTGTGTCCTACTCTTTTTCACATCCCTGTGCCTAGCATAGTGTCTATGACATAATAGATGTTTGATACATTTGAATAGAAGTCTATCTATGGAATGAGACAACTACTTATATGTAAGGGTGCTACTTTTTTTCCTGATGGATCCTTTAAGGTAATCATTTTTCATGCTTCCTTGAGAGAAAATCTCTGCAGGACAGATGGATCCTCTCAGAACTTGGCTTTATTTTGCATGAAGTCTCCAAATTTTAGAGTATAAGGCTTCTGTCCCATGCTTTCTTATCTCTCTCTTGTATGCTTATAATTCTTGATTTGGATTGCAAAGCTATTATTCTTTTTTCTGCTTTGGGTTAAAGTTGGTTTATAAACCTATTTCTCATTACATATTATTAAGTTGTTGAAGCCAGACACATATCTTTATTGTGTATCCTCCATAGCATTTAGCATAGTGCCCCATAGACACGAGAAAGCTTGTTAAATTAAATTACATTGATAGTGATCACAAGATTTGGAAAACAAAATACTTTAGAAAAGATTAAAAGAACACAGATTGTTTATCTCAAACTGAAGATCAAATGCTATTCTAAGAGTCTACAAATCAATAAAGATTTTTATATCCCCAGCGGGGGAAATGGGAGGTAGTAGAAGAGTGGTATGGTTATTGACTTCTCCCAAATCTCTCTTTATGATTTTGGACAGAATGGCCAAGGAAGTATGTCCTTCTGTGCTCTCTTCATTGTATGGACTCAGTATTTTTTTCACTGAAACATATGTAATAGTTTATCAGTCTTACCCTTGCCAACATATTTATTGAGCAGCTACTCTGGATCATGTCATCAACTGTACACCAGACATCTAAAAATGAATAAAGTATAGGCCCTGCCTTTGAAGGGCTAATAATCTGGTACAGGAATATTAAAGTAAAATAAAATTATATAACAATATAATATGTGATGATAAAGAAATGGGCCATTCAGTTTTGTGGGAACACATGGATGGGAAGGAAATGGTTTGTATATGTCAATACTGTCTAACATAATTATAATGCAAGACACACATGTAATTTAAAATTATCTAGTAGTTATATTAAAAAGTGTAATTGATCCTTGAACAGGACAGGCTTGAACTTCAAAGATCTACTTATCCACAGTACTTTTACAGTACAGCACCATAAAAGTATTTTGTCTTTCCTATGATTTCTTTTTTTTTAGTAAGATTTTATTTATTTCTTCAGGAGAGACATAGGCAGAGGGAGAAGCAGGCTGCCTGCAGGGAGACTGATGCAGGACTCAATCCCAGGACCCAGGGATCATGATCTGAACCAAAGGGAGATGCTCAGCCACTGAGCCAGCCAGGTGCCCCTATTATGATTTCTTAAGGATATTTTCTTTTCTCTAGCTTACTTTATTGTAAGAATATATATGTAACACATGTAACTTACAAATAAGTGTTTATTGACTATATTATTGGTAAGGCTTCTGGTCAACAGTAGGCTATTAGCAGTTAAGTTCTCCTTCTTCTTCTTCTTTTGTTTTTAACCAAGACTTGAAATCCAGGATGCATTGTATAGTTCTAGCACGTCTAAATTTGGATTAGCCACATTTCAGGAGCTCAATAACAATATATAGCTAGTGGCTGTCATAATGGACAACACAAATCCTGAATTTAAAGAGGGAATTTTAGAGAATTTGATGGTGAGTTGGATCTTGGAATTTGAAGAATTCTCAGATCTAAGAGGTGGAATACCTATGAAATGGGAACAATATGCAGAGGCACAGAGCCATCCAGGTGTTTTGTCAGAAGTTCCACATGTTGAGGCATGACAGAGAATTAACTCAGAAGGAGAGGTTGGGGCCAAACCCATTTAATAATCAACGAAGAAGTACCTGGGTGGCTCAGTTGGTTAAGCATCTGCCTTTGGCTCAAGTCACAATACCTGGGTCCTGGGATCAAGTGCTGCATCCAGCTCCCTGCTCTATGAGGAGCCTGCCTTCCCCTCTGCCTCTGCTTCCCTGCGCCCCCATCTCTCATGAATAAATAAATAAAGTCTTTAAAAAAAATCATTGAAGATCTAATAAGACTAGGTTTAATAGCTAAGAACTCATTATATTATTATTAGATCTAATAGCTTGTAATATCATTTTGTTGCTGTATGCAAATATGTACAGAGTGTTTAGTACATGTCAGGTAAGGCTCTAAGCACTTTTTACATAATAGCTGTTTAATCTTGCAACAACACTGTGAGATATGTATCATTATTACCTACCCTTCTTTTTAGATGAGGAAATTAAAACATTAGGGGGATAAGTAATTTGCCCAATGACATACAACCAATAAGTGGAACAAACAGAATTTGACTCCAGAAGCCGTGTTCTTATTATGCTACATTCCTTTACAAATAACTACCCCCTCTATAATATACAGATTCAGTTCTGACTTTAATGTTCTATATAGATCAGGCTAAATATTTAAGACCTATTAAAATGATAAAATGAGCTAAGGAAGCCAATTTAAAAAATAAAAAATAAAAACTGATTGAAGTCTAAATAAAATTCAGAGTTCTAAAAACAAATATGGTAAATAGTTCATTATGTTTTAGGAATGTGATTCATGTCATGTAAATAGTCCTGATATTATTTTACTAACAAATATGATGAATAAATTTGAAAAATTCATTTTACTCAAGTAGTTTCTCTCAATTCTGTAGAATATAAAAGAAAAAAATACATTCATGTTGCATACAAGCAACATGCCTAAAATAACAGTTTAGAAGTAAGGGATGAAAAAGTTATACCATAAAATACTAACCGATACTAACCAAGGGAAATCTGGTGTTGTAGCAACATTAGAGAAATGTAGACTTTCAAATAAAAACCATTGCTAGAGATAAAAAGGAGCACATAATGATCATTAACTAAATTCACCAGGAATGTATAATATTTCAAAAGCATAGCCTCAAAACATATAAAGCAAAATTTAACACAATTAAAAGAAAGATAAAAAAATCTAAAATCATTATTTCCTTAAAAGTTCTATTTATTTGGTGGGGGAGGGGCAGAGGGCGAAGCAACATAGTCTTAAGAGGACTCCATGTTAAGCCAAAGATAAAAGTCAGTTGCTTAACTGACTATACCACCCAGGTCTCCCTATAGCCTACCTTGGTGAATTTAACGAACCCTCAGGAACCGACTGAAAAACACAGGCCTGGAAACTGTAAGAATATAGGAAATCTGCCCATCGTATTTAACAACCTTGACATAAATAATTGACTTCTATAGGACTTTGTATCCCTGAATTACAGACTACAATTACTTTAAGTACACACAGAAGTTTAGTAAAGACTGATTGCATCCTGGATTAGAAAGCAAGTCTCAATAAAATGCAAATGTTTTAAATTACAAGAGTATATTCTTTAACCATAGTGGAGTTAAGCTAGAGCTCAAAGATTTTAAAAGTCTCCTTATAGTTAAAAATAAATACACACATGTTAAAGAGGAAAAAACAATTAAATTTAAAAAACTATTTTGAATTGAATATATCAATAATTCAGTATATCAAAACTTATGGGGGCACCTAGGTGGCTCAGTCAGCTAAGTGTCTGCCTTCAGTTCAAGTCATGATCTCAAGGTCCTGGGATCCAGCCCTGTGTCAGGTTCCTTGCTCAGGCTGGAGCTTGCTTCGCCTTCTCCTCCCAGCTTGTGCTCTCTTTTTCTCTCTCTAATAAATAAATAAATAAATTCTTTAAAAAATTTTATAGAATGCAGCTAAAATGTACATAGAGTGGAATTTATACCAGCATATGTATATTTTAGAAAAAAGAAAACTTAAAAACCCATAAGCTAAATATCCATCTAGGAAACTAGAACAATAACAGCAAATTAAACGTAAATAGTAGAAAGCATGAAAATGAAAGTAATGTAATGAAACTGATAAAAATACTAAATAATGCTTATTTGAAAAGATCAATAAAATCAACTTACAACTGTCAAGACAAAAAGTCCTCATGTTACAACTTCATAAATGGCAGAACAATGCTTTAGTCTTTCTCTCTCTCAATCTGTCTCATTTTCTCTCTCTGTCTCTGTAATGGATAGATTACTTTAAAAAAAAATTTTTTTTAAGATTAATTTTCAAAGTTGAACTCTCTTTGCATCATAAACATGTAAAAAAAAAGAGAGGGGGCTTGAATTGAGCCATGAAAAATAATTAACATTTCTTTTATTCCCTGTTATTAAATAAATGATGCACATATCTGACGTAGTACACATTGCTACTGCTACTGTGTGGCTCCTCCAGTACCCCCCTACTCCTCCACTGGGTGATGGTAGGCTCTCTAGGGTCTTTAGAGTAGCATAGTAAAAAGTGGAGAAAAATTGGGTTCAAAGAATCTTAGGAAACTTTACATGCTTCATGCTTCATGCATTACTTTCATTTACTTCATGCATGATAGAGAATATCATAAAGCATGATATTCTCTAATATTATGAGAACTTATGACCCAAAACTTCAGATGCAGCCTGAAAAGTAAATAAAGCCCTTTATCAAGAATCAATATTATCATGGTCTTCTTTCAGGTCAGCTCTCTCCAGAGACAAACTAATCTATATAACCATAATCAGCAATACAATTGTTTCCAGGAGAGTTTGAACTTCAAGACTGCCAATGTGAGCATCGTTCCTAATTTAAGTTGTTTTTTTCTTTCTTTCTTTCTTTCTTTCTTTCTTTCTTTCTTTCTTTCTTTCTTTCTTTCTTCCCTTTCTTTCTTTTCTTTTCTTTCTTTTCTTTTCTTTTCTTTTCTTTTCTTTTCTTTTTCTTTTCTTTTCTTTTCTTTTTTTCTTTCTTTTTTTCTTTCTTTCTTTTCTTTTCTTTCTTTTCTTTTCTTTTCTTTCTTTTCTTTCTTTTCTTTTTCTTTCTTTCTCTTTTCTCCTTTCTTTCAGATTTTATCTATTTATTTGACAGAGAGAGAGTGCACAAGTAGGGGGAACATCAACAGAAGGAAAGGGAGAAGTAGGCTCCCAGCTGAGCACGGAGCCTGATGCAGGGGCTCTATCCCAGGACCCTGGGATCATGATCCAAGCCAAAGGCAGACGCCTAATCAACTGACCCACCAAGGTACCCCTGAGGTTGTTTTTCCTTAGTAATCCCAAGGAATACCATATTTTTGAAACTTTTTGACATGTTTTGATATATTTAGCTTAATTATTTGTGATTGAAAACATTCCTATTGGTTCTAAATACTTTAATGCCTGAGAGCAAGGATTTGCTTAGATCTATGCATGGCCTCTGCCTTGTCATACTTCATAGATAACACAGATACATACTTGAAACAAATCCAACATGACAGATATGAGAATGTTAAAAGAAGGTCTCAGCTGTAAGAGGAAGTTTTAATCAACTCTAGATGTTCTCTAATCACAAAAAGAGACTAAAAATAGATTAAGGTAAAAGGAATGTCATCAGATAGCACAAATCATAGATAAGAAACTGCCGTCTGTTGGAGTTTAAAAGTACTTCTGAGGCAAAGCCGTGGAAGAAAAACACAGGCCAAGTCAAGCATAAAAAGTGTCTACCATATGGGCAGCCCAGATGGCTCAGCGGTTTAGCGCCACCTTCAGCCCAGGGCATGATCCCTGGAGACCTGGGATTGAGTCCCAGGTCAGGCGCCCTGAATGGAGCCTGCTTCCCCCTCTGCCTCCCTCTCTCTCTGTCTCTATGAATAAATAAGTAAAGTCTTTAACAACAACAACAACAAAAGTGCCTACCATAGGGTATTTTATTTATTTTTGCAGTATTATGATAATGCTAATCCTTAAATTTTTAAAGAAAAGCAAAGAATTGCTAAGACACATCTGACAAAAATCAACAAGGTTAGAAACCTGCTTGCCAAATATCTAGACTTATTTTAAAGCTGAACTCAGACAATTCAAGGATGGATACTGAGTAGATCAGAATAGAGATCCCAGAAGCCTAAATCAGACTTAGACATAACAAGATATCAGGAGAAAGATAGTTCTTTGCTAAGTGATATTGGGCAATCGATTATGTTGAATCATAACAAAAGATATTAATTCCATGCAAATGAAAATTTAAGTACAAATATCAAGATGTAAATTTTAGAAAATAACATAGAATTTTTTTATTTATGTCATGATATGAAGGTATTTTCAATTACCCTCAAACAGCACAAACTGATATATTACATTAAAACATAATAACACCTGCTTATCAAAATACAGTACTAAAATGTTGTTAGAAAATTTGTAGAAGAGATTTTCAAAATTTGAAGAAGAGCTTTCCAGTGCATATAACCAACAGATGATAATATCTAGAATGCATATACTTGTGTATATAACATTTATATACTTTTTTCTCCAAATGATGAGTAAGGACTGATAAACCCAATAAAAATAAACCAAAATTATGAACAGGCATTTCACTGTCAAATGTTCAGTAAGTATATAAAAATATAAATATTTTTATCCTAACTAAATCACAAGGAGACACCATTTTGCACATAGTTCACTGGCAAAAATTAAGTCTACAATTCTAATAATATTGGCAAAAACAGTTGACAAAGTGAGCTTTTTATAATTCTTCCAAACCAGAAAACAATTTGTTATCATCTACTAAAGTGGAAAGTAAGTCTAGCATATGATGCCATGATTCCATTCATAAGCATGTAGTTAATAGAAATTTTTGCACATATGCACTGAGAAATAGAAAAGAAAGTTCATAATAACCTTGACTGAGAGGTAAAAATATACCATAGGGGGAAAATATCCATTGGCAAGAGATTGGATAAAAAAATTATACAATGGAATATGACCCAGTAGTGAAAATAAATGTAGTGCTGTATGCACCAAGAATGATTTTCCTCAGAAACATAATATCATATAAAATAAAGCTAGTTGCAAAATAACATAGAGGGTAGGATAAAATTTATAATGTATAAATGAGAAAAATAGCATATTGATTATACCTACATATACATACACATCTGTGTAATTATTAAGATAATCAAATGAATAAGAAACAACATTTAAGCTAACAGTTTCTTTGAGGAGGAGAAGGGTCTGTTTGGCAAATGTTACACAGTACTTTTCAAAATTGTTGTTACATTTTTAGTTTCTCATGCTGGTTAGTGAGCTATTAATTTTATTATTATTTGTATTTTACATATATGTTTTATATATTCTTTTTATATGCAACATTTATTTTTAAAACTTTTTTAAAAAATTAAAAGAGAGAAAGAGTACAGAATTGTCCATTTTAGAGATCTGCAACATTGAACACACATAGATCATCCTTGTTTAATAAACAAAGCAAAGAAACAAAGTAGTAAAAAACCACTGGCAGACAGCATAGTTCCTTTAATGCCAATTCTAAGATCACATTCCATCCTCTGGGAGATATAGCATCAAGACTGGATGCAAAGGTTGGCTGAACTCTTGCCACCTTTTGCTTCCTTATCCAAGTACTCTAGAGCAGCTTTAAAGTGCACAATTAGATGTAGTTTTCAGAGTATCATAGCTATATTTTCCATATTTTTTGATGAAAGACATAGGTGATGCACAAGAAAGCAATATATCCTATGTAGAACTGTTTAGCAAACAGAGCTTGGGAAACACAGAAGCCTAGCAGATATTAGACAACACCAGCCTGAACCAGTAGTGGACTAGCTTAATCAACATTTAACTGAGGAGAATTTTACTTGACCTCCATGTACATGATTTACAGGTCTGTATAAGTTTACAGCCAAGTGCACATTGTTCGTATGCCATAATATTATTTAGTCATTTTTGCTAATCCTTTTTGGACTTATAGATATTTATTTAAAATAATCTTTTTACTTTAGAATAATTTTAGGTTTTGGAAAACACAGTTTAAGAATATAGAAAAATTGCAAAGATCTTATAAAGATCCTACATACCCCAATCCCAGTTTCACTATTATTGACATCTAATACAGTTAACTTATATAGGGAACCACAAAATGGAGGCCACTCCTAAGGCTCAACCCATATCATAAATCTAACCGTAAGCCAGTCCACACTTATGGGAAACATCTATCAAAGAAATCAAATACCAATTATAATCTTCCAACTCAGCCCTAGCTAGCTTAAAGAAAATAAGATCTGCTAGCCTTAGGAAATCCCCAACCTTCTAGCAAATCATACCTATTTCCTTGTTGCCCCTTCTAACACTCTATAAAACTTGCTCTTGTTCCAAATATGGTAAATTGTATAGAAGTCTTATGGAAGCCAAAATCTAGCTCTGAGGACCTTACACAATTACTTGGATATTTGATACAATCTATTTCTCTTTGTGATTCAGATGCTGAGAGAAAACTTGCATTTGCAGTTAAAGTTACTGTCAGGTCATACATTTCATATTTACCATCCATATAATACAAATCTTACACTGTATTCAAAAGGTCTTAATATAATTCCTGATTTCTTACTTCCATTTTAAACTTTGGATACCAAACCAAAAAGAAAAAAAAAAAAAAAAGGAAAAGAAAGAGAAAAAAATATTCAGAAAAAAAGTATGCCTTTGACTCTCTGGATAATAATGATGTCAAAGCAAATTGTGTTTAATAAATCATATTGAGAAAAGATGTTGAGGGGAGAGGGGCAAAATTAGAAATGGCAGAAGGGCCGGTCAAATAGTTACAAACTTTGTTTTTTACTGTTTATATTTTCTGCTCTTCTTGAATGTATGGGCATTAACGTAGTCATTGTGAAGTTGTTGAGTTTCTTTTGTTTTTATATATATATATTTTTTAATATCTTTATTTTATTGGTGTTCAATTTACCAACATACAGAATAACCCCCAGTGCCCGTCACCCAATCACTCCCACCCCCCACCCTCCTCCCCTTCTACCACCCCCAGTTCGTTTCCCAGAGTTAGCAGTCTTTACGTTCTGTCTCCCTTTCTGATATTTCCCACACATTTCTTCTCACTTCCCTTATATTCCCTTTCGCTATTATTTATATTCCCCACATGAATGAGAACATATAATGTTTGTCCTTCTCCGACTGACTTACTTCACTCAGCATAATACCCTCCAGTTCCATCCACGTTGAAGCAAATGGTGGGTATTTGTCATTTCTAATAGCTGAGTAATATTCAATTGTATACATAAACCACAGCTTCTTTATCCATTCATCTTTCGTTGGACACCGAGGCTCCTTCCACAGTTTGGCTATTGTGGCCATTGCTGCTATAAACATCAGGGTGCAGATGTCCCGGCGTTTCATTGCATCTGTATCTTTGGGGTAAATCCCCAACAGTGCAATTGCTGGGTCGTAGGGCAGGTCTATTTTTAACTCTTTGAGGAACCTCCACACAGTTTTCCAGAGTGGCTGCCCCAGTTCACATTACCACCAACAGTGTATGAGGGTTCCCTTTTCTCCACATCCTCTCCAACATTTGTGGTTTCCTGATAGTTAATTTGCCCCATTCTCACTGGTGTGAGGTGGGATCTCATTGTGGTTTTGATTTGTATTTCCCTGATGGCAAGTGATGCAGAGCATTTTCTCATATGCATGTTGGCCATGTCTATGTCTTCCTCTGTGAGATTTCTCTTCATGTCTTTCGCCCATTTCATGATTGGATTGTTTGTTTCTTGGGTGTTGAGCTTAATAAGTTCTTTATAGATCTTGGATACTAGCCCTTTACCTGATACGTCATTTGCAAATATCTTCTCCCATTCTGTAGGTTGTCTTTTAGTTTTGTTGACTGTTTCTTTTGCTGTGCAGAAGCTTTTTATCTTGAATAAGTCCCAGTAATTCATTTTTGCTTTTGTTTCCCTTGCTTTCATAGATGTATCTTTCAAGAAGTTGCTGTGGCCGAGTTCAAAAAGGGTGTTGCCTGTGTTCTTCTCTAGGATTTTGATGGAATCTTGTCTCACATTTAGATCTTTCATCCATTTTGAGTTTATCTTTGTGTCTGGTGCAAGAGAGTGGTCTAGTTTCATTCTTCTGCATGTGGATGTCCAATTTTCCCAGCACCATTTATTGAAGAGACTGTCTTTCTTCCAATGGATAGTCTTTCCTCCTTTATCGAATATTAGTTGACCATAAAGTTCAGGGTCCACTTCTGGGTTCTCTATTCTGTTCCATTGATCTCTGTGTCTGTTTTTGTGCCAGTACCACACTGTCTTGATGACCACAGCTTTGTAGTACAACCTGAAATCTGGCATTGTGATGCCCCCAGATATGGTTTTCTTTTTTAAAATTCCTCTGGATATTCGGGGTCTTTTCTGATTCCACACAAATCTTAAAATAATTTGTTCTAACTCTCTGAAGAAAGTCCATGGTATTTTGATAGGGATTGCATTAAACGTGTATATTGCCCTGGGTAACATTGACATTTTCACAATATTAATATTAATATTAATTCTGCCAATCCATGGAATATTTTTCCATCTCTTTGTGTCTTCCTCAATTTCTTTCAGAAGTGTTCTATAGTTTTGAGAGTATAGATCCTTTACATCTTTGGTTAGGTTTATTCCTAGGTATGTTATGCTTTTGGGTGCAACTGTAAATGGGATTGACTCCTTAATTTCTCTTTCCTCAGTCTCTTTGTTAGTGTAGAGAGTTGCCACTGATTTCTGGGCATTGATTTTGTATCCTGCCACGCTACCGAATTGCTGTATGAGTTCTAGCAATCTTGGGGTGGAGACTTTTGGGTTTTCTATGTAGAGTATCATGTCATCGGTGAAGAAGGAGAGTTTGACTTCTTCTTTGCCAATTTGAATGCCTTTAATGCCTTTTCGTTGTCTGATTGCTGAGGCTAGGACTTCCAGTACTATGTTGAATAGCAGTGGTGAGAGTGGACATCCCTGTCTTGTTCCTGATCTTAGGGGAAAGGCTCCCAGTGCTTCCCCGTTGAGAATGATATTTGCTGTGGGCTTTTCATAGATGGCTTTTAAGATGTCGAGGAATGTTCCCTCTATCCCTACACTCTGAAGAGTTTTGAGCAGGAATGGATGCAGTATTTTGTCAAATGCTTTCTCTGCATCTAATGAGAGGATCATATGGTTCTTGGTTTTTCTCTTGCTGATATGATGAATCACATTGATTGCTTTATGGGTGTTGAACCAGCCTTGTGTCCCCAAATCCTACTTGGTCATGGTGAATAATTTTCTTAATGTACTTACTGTTGGATCCTATTGGCCAGTATCTTGTTGAGAATTTTTGCATCCATGTTCATCAGGGATATTGGTCTGTAATTCTCCTTTTTGGTGGGGTCTTTGTCTGGTTTTGGAATTAAGGTGATGCTGGCCTCATAGAACAAGTTTGGAAGTACTCCATCTCTTTCTATCTTTCCAAACAGCTTTAGGAGAATAGGTATGGTTTCTTCTTCAAACGTTTGATAAAATTCCCCTGGGAAGCCATCTGGCCCTGGACTCTTGTGTCTTGGGAGGTTTTTGATGACTGCTTCAATTTCCTCCCTGGTTATTGGCCTGTTCAGGTTTTCTATTTCTTCCTGTTCCAGTTTTGGTAGTTTGTGGCTTTCCAGGAATGCGTCCATTTCTTCTAGATTGCCTAATTTATTGGCATATAGCTGTTCATAATATGTTTTTAAAATCGTTTGTATTTCCTTGGTGTTGGTAGTGATCTCTCCTTTCTCATTCATGATTTTATTAATTTGAGTCTTCTCTCTCTTCTTTTTAATAAGGCTGGCTAATGGTTTATCTATCTTGTTAATTCTTTCAAAGAACCAACTCCTGGTTCTGTTGATCTGTTCCACAGTTCTTCTGGTCTCGATTTTGTTGAGTTCTGCTCGAATCTTTATGAACTCTCTTCTTCTCCTGGGTGTAGGATCTATTTGCTATTTTTTCTCTAGCTCCTTTATGTGTAAGGTTAGCTTGTGTATTTGAGTTCTTTCCAGTTTTTGAATGGATGCTTGTATTGTGATGTATTTCCCCCTTAGGACTGCTTTTGCTGCATCCCAAAGATTTTGGATGGTTGTATCTTCATTCTCATTAGTTTCCATGAATCTTTTTAATTCTTCCTTAATTTCCTGGTTGACCCTTTCATCTTTTAGCAGGATGGTCCTTAAACTCCACGTGTTTGAGGTCCTTCCAAACTTCTTGTGATTTAGTTCTAATTTCAAGGCATTATGGTCTGAGAATATGCAGGGGACGATCCCAATATTTTGGTATCGGTTCAGACCTGATTTGTGACCCAATATGTGGTCTATTCTGGAGAAAGTTCCATGTGCACTTGAGAAGAATGTGTATTCAGTTGAATTTGGATGTAAAGTTCTGTAGATATCTGTGAAATCCATCTGGTGCAGTGTATCATTTAAAGCTCTCGTTTCTTTGGAGATGTTGTGCTTAGAAGACCTATCGAGTATAGAAAGAGCTAGATTGAAGTCACCAAGTATAAGTGTATTATTATCTAAGTATTTCTTCACTTTGGTTAATAATTGATTGATATATTTGGCAGCTCCCACATTCAGGGCATATATATTGAGGAGTGTTAAGTCCTCTTGTTGGATAGATCCTTTAAGTGTGAGAGAATGTCCCTCTTCATCTCTCACTACAGTCTTCGGGGTAAATTTTAGTTTATCTGATAGAAGGATGGCTACCCCTGCTTTCTTTTGAGGACCATTTGAATGGTAAATGGTTCTCCAACCTTTTATTTTCAGGCTGTGGGTGTCCTTCTGTCTAAAATGGGTCTCTTGGAGACAGCAAATAGATGGGTCCTGCTTTTTTATCCAGTCTGAAACCCTGCGCCTTTTGATGGGGTCATTAAGCCCGTTCACGTTCAGAGTTACTATTGAGAGATATGAGTTTAGTGTCATCATGATATCTATTCAGTCCTTGTTTTTGTGGAATGTTCCACTGAACTTCTTCTTAAAGGGGAATTTTAAGAGTCCCCCTTAAAATTTCTTGCAGAGCTGGTTTGGAGGTCACATATTCTTTCAGTTCCTGCCTGTCTTGAAAGCTCTTTATCTCTCCTTCCATTCTGAATGAGAGCCTTGCTGGATAAAGTATTCTTGGTTGCATGTTCTTCTCATTTAGGACCCTGAATATATCCTGCCAGCCCTTTCTGGCCTGCCAGGTCTCTGTGGAGAGGTCTGCTGTTACCCTAATACTCCTCCCCATAAAAGTCAGGGATTTCTTGTCTCTTGCTGCTTTAAGGATCTTCTCTTTATCTTTGGAATTTGCAAGCTTCACTATTAAATGTGGAGGTGTTGAACGGTTTTTATTGATTTTAGGGGGGGATCTATTTCCTGGATCTGAATGCCTGTTTCCCTTCCCAGATTAGGACAGTTTTCAGCTAGGATTTGTTCGAATACATATTCTGGCCCTCTGTCCCTTTCGGCGCCCTCGGGAACACCAATTAAACGTAGGTTTTTCTTCCTCAGGCTGTCGTTTATTTCCCTTAATGTATCTTCATGGTCTTTTAATTGTTTGTCTCTTTTTTCCTCAGTTTCCCTCTTTGCTATCAACTTGTCTTCTATGTCACTCACTCTTTCTTCCACCTCATTAACCCTCGTCGTTAGGACTTCTAGTTTGGATTGCATCTCATTCAATTGATTTTTAATTTCTGCCTGATTAGCTCTAAATTCTGCAGTCATGAAGTCTCTTGAGTCCTGTATGCTTTTTTCTAGAGCCACCAGTAGCTGTATAATAGTGCTGCTGAATTGGCTTTCTGACATTGAATTGTAATCCAGATTTTGTAACTCTGTCGGAGAGAGGACTGTTTCTGATTCTTTCTTTTGAGGTGAGGTTTTCCTTCTAGTCATTTTGCTCAGTGCAGAGTGGCCAAAAGCAAGTTGTATTGGGAAAAGGAGAAAAAGAGAGGAGAGAAAGAAGGAAAGAAAAGAGAAAGAGGAAAAAAACGGAAGAAAAAAAACGAAAAAAAAAGAAGAAAAAGAGAAAGAAAAAGAAAGAAAGGGAAAAAAAGCGGGTGGGGGAAGGAAACAAATCAAAAAGCAAAGCAAAACAAAACAACAACAACAACAACAAAAAGAACCACGGGGAGTATCTTCTGATTCTGTGTACTTTAAGTCCCTTGGCTTCCCCTGGACCTTGTCCGTCTAGCTGGTCTTCTGGGGGAGGGGCCTGTTGGGCTGATTTTCAGGTGTTAGCACTTGGGGGAGCTGCTCTGCCCCTGCCTGGTGCAGGGCTCAGTGGGGGTTGTTTACCCTGTGAGGCCGCAGGAGGAACAACTGCAGTGGCGGGGCCAGCTCTGCAGCCCTGGAGTCAGCCCCCGAAGTAGCTCCGGAGCTCCCCGTCTGCAGGGCCTGGAGGCTCCGGGCGGGGCCGCTGATCTGCTCAGCTGGGGCAGGAGCGTCCTCGCTGTCCTGGGCCCTCCCGGCCTCTGCCTGTCCCGGGGGAGGCCGGATCCTGGGCTGTGTCCCGGCGCCCTGTGCTCCGGGTCCTGCGCTGCTGGATTCGCGCTCCCGCCCCGCAGCCCCCTCCGCGGAGCCGCCCCCGAGCCCCCCCAAGCTGCTCCCGCCCCCCAGCCCCCTCCGTGGAGCCGCCCCGAGCCCCCCGAGCTGCTCCCGCCCCGCAGCCCCCTCCGCGGAGCCGCCCCCGAGCCCCCCCGAGCTGCTCCCGCCCCGCAGCCCCCTCCGCGGAGCCGCCCCCGAGCCCCCCGAGCTGCTCCCGCCCCGCAGCCCCCTCCGCGGAGCCGCCCCCGAGCCCCCCGAGCTGCTCCGGGTCCCGCCGTGCGCGCTGCAGCCCTTAGGGAGCTCGGGGCGCTCTCCCGGGGCGCAGGTGTCTGTTAGTGTCCCCGGGAGCCCCAGGGCATCCCCGCCCTCCTGGGTCCTGCTCCACCTCCCCGCGAGCCCCTTTCCCCCGGGAAGGTCGGTGCAGCTCCTGCTCCTCCGGGACGGGGCTCTCCTGTCCTGGGGACACTCGCCCCGGCCTCAGCCCGGCTCCTCGCGGGCCCCTCCCCCTTGGAGGCCTTTTGTGTCTTTATTTCTTTTCCCCGTCTTCCTACCTTGATGGAAGCGTGAACTTTACTCACTGTAGCATTCCAGCTGGTCTCTCTTTAAATCCAGGCCGAATTCATAGATTTTCAGGATAATTTAAAGGTTTTCTAGGTAATTTGGTGGAGACAGGTGATTTGGAGACCCTGCTCTTCCGCCGTCTTGTCCCTCCTCCTTGTTTTTATATTAATACTCTGAGGACCGAGCTCTTGGTGGTGTCTGATATGTGGTCATAAATAGACCAGGTCTCTTCAGGTCTGTGACTCATGGGTGCACTTTTGCTTTCTTTGCAATCTCACAAATTATCTAATTGTTGAATAAAATTATAAATGTTAATACAAGCCTTTTCCAATAAAATAACAAATGTTCCATCAAAAACAAAAAAAACAAAGAAAAAACCCACACCCAAACAGAAAAATTGCTCTTTCTCCAAATCTTCTGGAAGAGTACTCTCCTGCTTCTGAGGCACTGTACTACCTCAACCAGTGGATTGTCTTCCCTTGAATAAAGAATATCAAGCTCATTAATAAATTGTTTTAATTTTCTCATTTCACAGTTTTGGTGATGAGATGTCATCTGAAGATGGCTGCTGAAGATTCTGCGGACTGCTCCTGGATGCCCGTGAAGTTACCACAGAGCCCTTTTGGCTTTCTTTCTCTTTGGCCACAAAGACGATCTCTCATAAATTTCTCTCCAGTTAAGTTCTTATTTTACATTCTGAGCCCTTTAAGTTGTTTCTCCTAATCTTTCTGGGTGGAAAACTGGAATGCAAGAGACTCCAGATTTTTCATGATGAGATTTAGCAGACTGCATTTGAGTTTGTGGCCAATTTCATCTACAAGGCAAGTGCCCTTTGGAAGTCCTAACAGGTCTCAGGTACTGTGCACAGGTAGACAGAAATAGTAAGTCTGATTGAATGTGAAAGGACTGTTCCAACAAGGAAAAATAACAAGAACCTCTCAATCTAAAGACAAGGTAAAGTCCACACATAAACCACTGGGAGACTTGGAAGAAATGAAGTAAAACAAACAGACAAAATAAATTGAACTTTTTTTGCCTAATGGTACATCAAAGTTTAAATAAGCACAAGTTCAAAATCTTCTCATGAAAGGAGTAATAGATTTATTATGAACAGGAATCTTAGAAGTCAAAGCTGCAAAATTGGTGGGCATAAGCGAAGCACTTAAAAGCTGTTCGATGCTCACCTCCTTAGTCTAAGACTCCCATGCTAAGCTGGTCACACAAGTTATGTTGACACTAGGTTACCTACCCATCTCAGGAAAATTTCTGTATATAAGGTACACTCTAGAACACCACAAAATCTCCAACCCAGTGTCATATTCCTTCTAGTTATGAATTTGGCTCTAAGAGACCCAAGGCTTAGCTAATGAAATGATATCCTCAAAAATATCCTTGCAAAGAATCAAGAAGGTTACTTTGGGCACACCTGCTTTTTTAATGTCTAAGAACTGTCATCCTGGTAACTGAATATATGTATAAAAATGGCAAAAATCTAAGTAAACAACCTAGAATTACAATGACCATTATGTACAGTATTTCAACTAAACAAGATTATCTATTTAAAATGTGCACTTGGAAGTGAGGGTTTCCAAATTAAAGAAACAGAACAAGATATCTATTTTGATTGGCATTCAGAAGCCCCCCAAAGTCTTCAAGACTCCAAAATAGCTTCATTAATAGATTCATTGCAAAAGGCTAATGAAAAATTGAAGAGTATGTAGAAAAAAAGAGATGATAGGCCTGACAGGATTCCTACTACTCGCGGGCATCCTACTTTATCTGTGTAAACTACTACTAATCCACTACTAATGCACTGTCTGAATTGCCTTTCTACTCTGAATGGACTGCAAGACTGTAAACAAGAGTCGAATCTTCCCATATCAACTCAAATGACTACATATCTACTCTCAAAGGGTCTCATATGAGCCCTTCCCAGGGTTGATGGTACTCTCAAGGATTCTCTGGTAAACTGCTACCAGTTTTCCTCTTGGAACAGCCAAGGGGAAGCTAAAATTAGAATGAATGGAAAACCTTTCCAAATTCTGGTAGATGCTAGAGCTATATTCTCTTCATAAAACCCCGGTCACTCTGGAGCCAGCATATGGAATCCTGGGAAAACTAGCAGAAGCTGGTGAAGAGTGAGACTTCTTTACCAGAGACAGCTTTCCCAGAATTCTGTACTTCCCATTGGAGAGAAGAAAATAAAATTTCACATTATATTTTCATCTCAAAATTCAGACTTCTTTGAATTAGGTTTTGAGAAACTCAGTGGTTGTTGATACTTTTTTCTCAGAGATCACTGTTTGCCTTCTTGTTTATCTTCTATGTCCTGGGAATGTGACTTGGAAACCATCAAGTCGGGAGTCTCCAAAATATGGCCAGACAGAAACATGTGTTGCCCCCATTTGCAGCTGGTATCCTACAGACAGAGTTCTCTAGCTTTCAGGGCAATTGTCTAAATCTATCTTTTGGCTAACTTTGAAAAGGGATCTGGATCTTGCCATTATTTGGGTAATATTATTTGAACCTTTTTTGAGGATACCTCCTTGGTCCATGCGGTTGTTCAGTGCTGCCAGGAATATTTACTGTTTTTACTGGCTGAAAATGGTTAAAATATTTGAAATCAATTTTTTAAAGTAGCTCAATAGTCAGAAGTTGGCCAAGTTGAAACCTAATATTCTGAACCTGATGAGAACTTCTCTCTCTCTTAAGACATTAAGTTAAATGAAACTGTGTACCCAGGGGCAAAGAAAAACATCCCAAAGATAAACAGTTCTAAATTTAGAACAAGGAACCTTTTGATTTTTATTTTAGTTGAAAATATTATCTATGATATAAAGAGGCAAATTAAAGATAATAGAGTTGAATGGGTGGATCAGCCCTTTAATCAGGTTGCAACCCAATTATTCTTTTAGTAATTAAAAATTGTCCTTGTCTTATAAATTAAGTCTTTATAGAATATAAATGTGGCTCTAGCAGCAATTCAAAGCTCACCTATCCTTTTTAAAAAAAAAAAGATTAATTCCAGTAGAGTTAACATACAGTGGAATAATTTCAGTACACAATATAGTGATTCGACAAATGCGTACATCACCCAGTGCTCATCACCCATCTATGTCTTAGTCCCTATCCCTATTTCACTCACTCCCCACACCACAAAAATACACCTTCTCCCCTCTGGCAACCATCAGTTTGTTCTCCATAGTTAAGAATCTATTTCTCTATTCTTGGTTTGTCTTTTTCCCTCTTTTTTTTTTTCTTTGTCCATTTGTTTTGTTTCTTAAATTCCACATATGAGTGAAATGGTATGGCATTTGCCTTCCTCTGACTTACTTGTTTAGGTGAACATTGTACTCTATAGCTCTCCATGGCATTGGAAATGGCAAGACTTCATTTTTTTTTTTTATGGCTGAATAACATTCTAT